>NC_092863.1:24654182-24709407 GCF_032062135.1 Pyxicephalus adspersus
GGAGGAAGAGGAGGAAGAAGAAGGAAGAAGAAGGAAGAAGAAGGAGGAAGAAGAAGGAGGAGGAGGAGGTTGCAGAGCGCCCTCAAAGGGGGAGAGGGAGGAAGAGGGTAAAAGCTGCCCACACTCATGCATACTTTAATTACCAGTGAGGCAAGTCATAGACGTAAATCGTCGGAATCTGTCCCCACAGCTATGCCTCAACAACCGCGGACCGCCACCACGAGCACCAGCTCCAGAGCACCTTTCGGCCCAGTTAAATCTTCGCCAGTGTGGGCATTTTTTAATGTCCATAGTGATGATAACACAATGGTCATCTGTAAACGGTGTGCTCAATACTTGAAACAAGGCAAAAACCCAAACAAACTTGGAACAAGTTGCATGAGCACCCATTTGAAAAGCCACCATCCAGTAACCTGGCGTGAACACCTGGTGAAAGCACAGAGCTCTGTGCGACCACCTCCGCCCAAGAAGCAAGGTCCAACTGCTCGATCCTCCTCCACTGCCTTTCCTCCTTCTGCCACTACAGTTTCCCGTGCTGCTGCCAGCAATTTGAGTGTGGCATGTAGCCGATCATTACCTTTTCAGGCTCCACCAGCGGTGAGCAGGAGCTCCAATGCAGATCGGCTGCTGTTTGTGACGTTCCTAGAAGTCAGGACCAGCCATCATTGCCATCCCCCACAACTTCTACCCCATCGTCCAATGTTTCTGTGGTTAGCATTAGCAGCATCCAACCTTCCATCCCCCAGATGCTGGAGCCCAAGAGGAAATATGGCTCAAATGACCCCAAAACAAAGCTGATCAATGCGGCAATTGCACAGCTGATTGCGTTAGAGCGCCTCCCTTACTGGCTGGTGGACTCCAATGCATTCCGTTACGCATTCCTCTGCGCAAACCCACAGTCAGTTATGCCTAAGCGACAGTACTTCGCACAACAATGTGTTCCTGCTTTGCATGAACACGTGCAGAGCAATGTGTCCATGGCCCTGCAGCACTCAGTTTCTGGAAAGGTGCACTTGACAACCGACAGTTGGTCAAGCAAGCGTGGAGTGGGAAGATATATTTCCTTTACAGCTCACTGGGTAACTGGTGGCAACAGGGGAAGATGCAGCTGCAGGAAGGCCTGCATACCTACCTCCGCCCAGAGCACATCGCCATGTAATTTCCTCCTCAACCTCCACTTCCACCTCCTCCTTTGAATCTTGTGCCTCAACCTCTTCCTCCAGGGACACTTTGCCGTGGAGACCCAGCACCGGCACCTCCCATTCGGCAGCATTAACCAGCAGTTTGCTATTTCGGTGC
This sequence comes from Pyxicephalus adspersus, assembly GCF_032062135.1. Classification (NCBI taxonomy): domain Eukaryota; kingdom Metazoa; phylum Chordata; class Amphibia; order Anura; family Pyxicephalidae; genus Pyxicephalus; species Pyxicephalus adspersus. The sequence continues at coordinate 24,655,482 of NC_092863.1, forward strand.
ACAATTCCGACGTTGCCACGCAGTCCTGAAGTTGCAAAGCCTGGGTTCCCTCAGCCACACGGGCGCAGCCATTTTAAGTGCCTTGCCGGTGCAGGAGGAGAAATGGCTAACTCCCAACAGACTTCAGCCAGGCAAGGTCGTGTGTGACAATGGGGCCAATCTGCTGGCAGCCCTCCATTGTGGGAAACTCACACACCTACCTTGCCTGGCTCACGTCATGAACCTTATAGTACAGCGCTTCCTTCGGAATTACCCAGGCCTCCAGCCACTGTTACTGAAGGACAGAAAGTTGTCAGCGCATTTCCACCGGTCATACACAGCCAGTGCCAGATTGGTGGAGTTACAGCGAAATCTGAACCTTCCAGTGCACCGGTTAATTTGTGATGTGGCCACACGTTGGAACTCCACATTTTACATGCTGCAGCGGCTGGCTGAACTCCTTGCTCCATCTCAAGGCCCACCACCTCCTCCTCCCAGTACCCAGCTCTAGATGCCAGGCTAGACTCCAGCTCAACAGGGTCTTCTTTCCCCGCTGATTCCTCCAAGCCCAATCCCTTTCATGTGGCTTCGCTACATAGTAGGAAGGGACAGATTGCAATCTCGCTCATCCATGCATGTCTCCATTAGCTACTGCCTCTACATTGTCCATAAAGGTGATGGGCTTCTGTTGTAATGCACTCCTTGTTCCGTCTCAGGGCCCACCGCCTCCTCCTCCCAGTACCCAGCTTTAGATGCCAGTTAACAATGCCATCCACACTACTCAGGGCCCACCGCCTACTCTTCTTGCTTTTACTGCTGCTGCCTGCCCACTATCCAATACCCAGCTCTAGATACCAGACTAGACTCAAGCTCATTAGGATTTTCTTTCCCCACTGATTCCGCCAACCCCCATTTCCTTTCATGTGCTTTCACTTGACAGCAGGCCCTGAGACGGAGTGTGGAAGGCATTAGTAACTGGCATCTAGAGCTGGGTGTAGTGCATCTTTAATGACACCCCGAAGTGTGTAATCTGAAATTCGTGATTGAATGTAGAAGGCAAAATCTTCTGCTTCATCCATCCGTACCACACTTTATCGTACTGAATTTCTGTGTATGTTACCCCGGAACTGGGACGTGGGATAGCAGTCCCTTTGTATATGTTGGGGGGATGAGATGTGAAACACCGGTATAGGTAATGGCAACCGAGTGGTCCTGGATGACCACACTGAGCCGTGAAGTTATTGAGCTCAGCAGACGTCTGGAGACTTCTACACAAAAAGTATGTGGCCGTCCTGGGAGACTCCATTCAAAGATCCGTCAACAAGGGTCTTGTGAAAATACTGCAGAGTGATTACTTTCGGACTGAGAAGCAGCTGAAAGGGAAGGGTGACATGTCATTTGCAAACGACACGTTGGGAGTTCTCTGGCTGAAATGCACAATGCCATAATTTAACGCCAAATGCGTCATTACAGAACTGACCACCAACTTGTACAGCTCTATTTCCTGACCCGTGTTTCTTCGAAGTACATAGAGAACGTGCTGGCCAACTTCAAACATGGACCTTAGCACGACGTTGTCATCATCACCTCGTGTATATAGGATGATAGCAGGTATCATGATGAGCAATCAGTCACTGCAAATATACAAAACCAACCTGGACCCACTGTTTATTCGGCTCACCGAGGTGCTGAGCCCCAAATGTCTGGTGATATGCAACACATCAATGTATGTTGGATTCAAAGCTGGTGAAGTGCTAGAGTACCCCATTCCTAATGTGCACTGGGACATCATAGAAGGGAATTTCAACAGCACCACACTGGCATATTTGCACCAATTGGATGTGATTGACTTGCACTTCTACTTACGCTTCAAGCTGTGCTCCAGGGTTAAAGATGCCACCCTGGAGCGCACATAATAATAAACAGGTGGCAAATAAACAGGCAGCCCAGGTTGGTTTTGTACATTCCCAGTAATTGCTCATGATACCTGAAAACATCCCAATACACGAGTTGATGATGACAACGTCGGGGTGAGTTCCCTGTTCAAAGTCAGCCAGCAAGCTCTCTAGGTACTCCAAAGAGACACGGGTCAGCAAACAGAACCGTACCTGGTGGTGGTCAGTTCTGTAATGAAGCACTTGTCGGTAAGTTATGCCATTGTGCATTTCACCCAGAGATCCCCCAATGTGTCGTTTGCAAATTACATTTCACCCTTCCTTTTGAGCTGGTTCTCAGTCCGAAACTCATCATTCTGCAGTATTTTCACAAGATCTTTGTGAACGTATCTTTGAATGGAGTCTCCCAGGATGGCCACATACTTGTAGAGAAGTCTCTGGACATCTGCAGAGCTGAATCACTTCATGGCTCAATGTGGTCATCCAGGACCTCTCGGTTCCCGTTACACATACCGGTGTCTGCCATCTCATCCCCCCGACATATACAGAGGGTCCGCTGTCCCACTTCTCAGTTTCGGGGTAAAATACACAGAAAATCAGTTCGATAAAGTGTGGTACCGATGTAAGAAGCAAAGGGCGTGGCCTTCTACGTTCAATCACAAATTTCAGATTACACACTTGCATTACACCCTTTGGGGTGTAATTAAAGATGCACTACACCCAGCTCTAGATGCCAGTTACTAATGCCCTCCACACTCAGTCCTACTATCTAGTGAAAGCAGATGAAAGGGAACAGGCTTGGCTGCAGTAAGAGCAGGAAGAGTAGACGGTGGGCCCTGAGAAATGTGGATAGCATTTTTAACTAGCACCTGGAGCTGGGTACTGGGAGACGGAGCAAGGACAGCATTAGTGGTTGAGGCCATCACCTATATGGACAGTGAAGAAACTGTAGCTATTGGAGACATTGTTGTGTAGGGGACTGCCTTTATCTATGTGCTAGCTGTAACTTTGTAAAATGCGGCATGGACAGCATTGTTAACTGGCATCTACAGCTGGGTACTGGGCAGGTGGCAGCAGTAACAGCAGGAGGAAGAGGTGGTGGTCCCTGAGACGGAGTGTGGACAACATTTGTAACTGGCATCTAGAGCTGGGTACTGGGCAGGCAGCAGCAGTAACAGCATGAGGAGGAGGAGATAAGCCCTGAGACAGGTCAAGGATGGCATTAAAGATTGAAGCCATCACCTACATGGACAGTGTAGAAACTGTAGCTACTGGAGACATTGGGGACTGCCTTTTCCTATCTGCTAGCTATAACTTTGTAAAATGCAGCATGGTCAGCATTGGTAACTTGTATGTACAGCTGGGTACTGGGCAGTCAGCAGCAGTAATAGCATGAGGAGGAGGCAGTAGGCCCTGTGATGAAGTGTGGGTGACATTAGTAACTGGCATCTAGAGTTGGGTACTGGGCAGGCAGCAGCTGTAACAGCATAAGGAGGAGGAAGTTAGGCCCTGAGATGTGTGGAATGTAGTAACTCGCATCTAGATTTCGGTATTGGGCAGGCAGCATCAGTAACAGCATGAGTAGCAGGAGGTGGGCCCTGGAACGGAGTGTGGACGACATTAGTAACTGGCATCTAGATTAGGGTACTGGGTAGGCAGCAGCAGTAATAACAGGAGGAGGAGGCGGTGGGCTCTGAGACAAAGTGTGGACTGCATTAGTATCTGGCATCTAAAGCTGGGTACTGGGCAGGCGGCAGCAGTAACAGCAGGAGGAGGAGGTGGTGAGCTCTGAGACCAAGTGTGGTCTGCATTAGTATCTTGCATCTAGAGATGGGTACTGGGCAGGCAGCAGCAGTTACAGCCGGAGCAGGAGGCTGTGGGCTCTGAGACAAAGTGTGGACGGTATTAGTATCTGGCATCTAGAGTTGGACCCTGGACAGGCGGCAGCAGCAGTAACAGCAGGAGGAGGAGGCGATGGGCTCTAAGACCAAGTATAGATAGCATTAGTATCTGGCATCTAGAGCTGGGTACTGGGCAGGCAGCACCAGTAACAGCATGATTAGCAGGTGGTGGGCCCTGTGACGGAGTGTGCACGACCTTAAAAACTGGCATCTTGATTTGAGTACTGGGCAGGCAGCATCAGTAACAGCAGGAGGAGGAGGCAGTGGGGTCTGATACGAAGTAGGCCCTGGGATGGAGTGTGGACCAAGTTCTATCAGAATTAGGTATCTGTATTTTTTGAAGAGAAATACAGAATTTTTTATGGCTTTGGGGATATATAGCAAAGTGGGATCAGAATAAAATATCTGTATTTTTTGGAGAGAAATATAGACCTTTTTTGGCCTTTTGGATAGATACCAAGTGCTATCAGAATTAAAGATTTGTATTTTTTGGAAAAAAATACAGACATTTTTATGGCTTTGGGGATATTTAGCAAAGTGGGATCAGAATAAAATATCTGTATTTTTGGAGTGAAATATAGAATTTTGTATGGCCTTTTGGATAGATACCAAGTGCTATCAGAATAAGATATCTGTATTTTTTGGAGAGAAATACAGAAATTTTTATGGCTTTGGGGACATATAGCAAAGTGGGAGCAGAATAAAATATCTGTATTTTTTGGAGAGAAATAACTAAATTTTCATGGGTTTTAGGATAGATACTAAGTGCTATCACATAGATTGCAACAGGTAACTTAAAGTATGATACATCTTGCAATCTATCACAAATGCCAGAACATTTTCTGTATTTATTCATAAAAAATACAGATATTTCATTCTGATAGCACTTTGTATCTATCCAAAAACCCTAAAAATTTTCTGCATTTCTCTAAAGAAAAAAACAGATATTTAATTCTAATCCCACTTGCTATCAGAATAGCTGGAAAAAATTCTGCATTTCTCTCCAAAAAATACAGATCTTTAATACTGATACCTTTTTTTTCAAATTCATCATAAAAGCCAGAAAACTGCTGTATTTCCCTAAAAAATTACAGATATTTCATTATCATACTACTTACTATCTATCCAAAAGGACCCGAAAAATTTCTGTATTTCTCTCCAAAAACAAAATATTTAACTGTGATAGCACTTGCTATATATCCACAAAGCCAGAAAAAAAATCTGTATTCATCTGAAAAAAATACAGATATTTTATTATGATTCCATTTGCTATCCATCAAAAAAGCATTAAAAATTTCTGTATTTCTCTCAAAAAAATACAGATATATTGTTCTGATCCCACTTGCTATCTAAAAAAAAAAATGCCAGAAATATTTCTGTACTTCCATAAAAAAATACAGATATTTCATTCTGATACCACTTGCTATCTATCAAAAAAGCCATAAAATTTCTGTATTTCTCTCCAAAAAATACAGATATTTTATTATGATACCTCTTGCAATCCATCACAAAGACCAGAAAAATGTCTCTATTTATAAAAAAAACAGATAATTCACTCTGATCCCACTTGCTATCTATCTAAAAAGGAGGAAAATGTTTGTATTTCTCTCCAAAAAATACAGATATTTAATTATGATACCTCTTGGAATCTATCACAAAAGCCAGAAAAATGTCTGTATTTATCTATAAAAAATACAGATATGTAATTATGATACCTCTTGCAATCTATCACAAAAGCCAGAAATTTTTTTGTATTTATTTTTTAAAAAATACAGATATTTAATTCTGACCAAACTTGCTATCAAAAAAGCAATACAAATTACTGTATTTCTCTAAAAAAATAGAGTTTTAATTCATCCAGTCTGTTGCAAAAGCCAAACAAAAATTAATGTATTTCTGTAAAACAAGTACAGATATTTCATTCTGATACCACTTGCTATCAATCCAAAATGACAGAAAAATACAGATATTTAATTATGATACCTCTTACAATCTATCACAAAAGCCAGAAAAAATTCTGTATTTGTGTATAAAAAATTAAAATATTTAATTATGAATCACACTCTGCAGAGAAGGTTTTGAAGTCATTGCAGATCCAAGCCTTATTCATTTTAATAAAAGTGATGTGGTCGAAATTTTCTTCGGAGGTGAATGCGTTTTTCACTCACTACGCCTCCAGCTGCACTGAACGCTCTTTCAGATAACACACTTGAGGCTGGGCAGGCAAGGATCTGAATGGCATGTTCTGCCAGCTCCGGCCACTGCTTAAGCTTGGATACCCAGTAGCCCAGTGGATCCTGGCTTTGCAGGTTGCAGATGTAGAGTCCTATGTAGAGCTCAGGTATTCCTGCACCATGACTGAATAGCACTGCTGAGTGTCATTGGCAATTGCTGCAGGACTGGTGGCTTGCTTACGCTGAAAAAAAGCCTGCATAGTTTGGCTTAGACGACCTCTACTGCTGCTGCCACCCATGCCGCTTAGGGTAGTTGTTTGGTTGGTGGAACTGCTATAGGGATCCCTGCTGCTGGCAGCCAGAAAGGCTGAGCACAAGTCCCTTACAAGCACTTCTTTGTAGTGCTGCATTTTAGGTCCCCTGTATTGGGGCAAGATTAGTTGTATCTCAGGCTTGTAACGTGGATCAAGTAATGTAGCAATCCAATAGACGTCAGTCTTTGTTTTTATGTGTTGTATGCGCGGATCTTTGGCTATGCACTCCTGCATGAAGGCTGTCATGTGGCTCAAAGTTCCCACAGCTCAGGTAATTCTGGACCTACACTCCTGTGGGTGGAAGAGCAGCACAGGGTCGTCCTCCTCCTCCGCCTGGTCTTGCCATCCACGGAACATGCCGCCTTGTGTTTGGGTGGATGGATGCCATGTACCCTCAATATCCTCCTCTGCCCCTTCCTCCACAGATTCAGCAGCATCTGTGGAGAACAGATGCTGCTGAATGGGAGGTGCTGGGTCTCAATGGCAAAGTGTCCCTGGAGGAAAAGGTTGAGGCACATGAGTCAAAGGAGGAGGTGGAAGTGGAGGTTGAGGAGGAGACTGCATGGCAATGTGCTCTGGGCGGAGGTAGGTATGCAAGCCTTGCTGCAGCTGCATCTTCCCCTGCTGCCACCAAAGTTACCCAGTGAGCTGTATAGGAAATATATCTTCCCATTCAATGCTTGCTCGACCAACGGTCGGTTGTCAGGTGCACTTTCCAGAAACTGCTGAGTGCTGCAGGGCCACGGACACATTGCTCTGCAAGTGTTCATGCAAAGCAGGAACACATTTTTCTGTAAAATACTGTCCCTTGCGCATAACGTACTCTGGGTTTGCGCTGAGGAATGCGTAACGGAATGCATTGGAGTCCACCAGCCGGTAAGGGAGGAGTGCTAACGCAATCGGCTGTGCAATTGCCGCATTGATTAGCTTTGTTTTGGGGTCATTTGAGCCATATTTCCTCTTGCACTCCAGCATCTAGGTGATGGAAGGTTGGATGCTGCCAATACTAACCACAGAAATATTGGACGATGGGGTAGAAGGTGTGGGGGACGGCAATGATGCCTGGTCTTGACTGCTAGCAATGTGACAAACAGCAGGCGATCTGCGTTGGAGCTCCTGCTCACTGCTGGTGGAGCCTGAAAAAGGCAATGCTCCGCTACATGCCCCACTCAAATTGCTGGCAGCAGCATGGGTAACTTTGGTGGCAGAAGGAGGAAAGGCAGCAGAGGAAGATCTAGCAGTTTGAGCTTCCCTCTTGGGCGGAGGTGGTCCCACAGAGTTCTGTGCTTTGACCAGTTGTTTCCACCAGGTTACCGGGTGGTGGCTTTTTAAATATGTGCTCATGCAACTTGTTCCAAGTTTGTTTGGGTTTTTGCCTCGTTTCAAGAGTTGAGCACACAGTTTGCAGATGACTATAGTGTTGTCATCACTATGGACATTAAAAAATGCCCACACCGGCGAACATCGAACTGGGCTGAAAGGTGCTCTGGAGCTGGTGCTTGTGGTGGCGGTCCGCGGTTGTTGAGGCACAGCTGTGGTGACTGTGCTTCCGACGATGGACAACTATGACTTTTCCACTGGTACCTGCAGACTGGAGAGTGTGGGCAGCTTTTACCCTCTTCCTCCCTCTCTCCCTTTGAGGGCTCTCTGCAACCTCCTTCTCCTCTTCTTCCTGCCTATGATGATTTCCTTGTTCACCCCATATCGGATCAAGGACATCATCATCATTATTTCCCTGTATGTGCCAAAAGAAAGCAGTGGCCTTTTGGAGCCAGTTTGAATTGGCTTGTCTGGCTCAGAGTGTTCCCGTGAAAAGTAAGTGGGGGGGAAGCCTGTGAACTGAATCTCTTCGTTAGATGACTGAAACAACTGAGCATCTTCGAGGAATGCTTGTAACTCGGCCTCTCCAACCCCTCGGTGGGACTTCTCTACATACTGCGGTACACAAGACTTTCCAGCCGAGGATGAAAAAGTAGGAAGAACAGTGGTATCATGGACTGTTTGGGACACCTGTGAGGCCTGTTTCTGGGACTAGGATGAATAGGGAGTACAATCACTTGACCCAGGCTGGGTCATGTACTCTACTACCTCTTGTTCAAGGTGTGGTAATAATGGACACCCACCACCAACAGCAGCGCTTCTTGTTCTCGGGTCTGCAGTTAAAAACAAACTCATACTGCTTTGCTTACCACCCCTGCCAAAGCTGCCCCTTCCTCTTTGGCTCGACATTGTACAAATCAGTGTGTGGCTTGACACCCTGCAAAATACTTTGGAGCTAATATGCTTCACAAAGTGTAAATTTTTACAGTAAGTGGATTTTTTTATTGGGGGGTGGGTGACACCAAAAAGTGCGCCATGTGTGTTGTATGCAGCACTTTCCTTCAGTGATGACGCTTGTAATATGCAGCACAGTATACAAACTATATACTGCTATTTCAGGACAGCACCAATAAAGTACAATCCAACTATCTATCTGACTAATAGTGTGAGTGTGACACTTTGACAAAGCAAGCCAAGCAGCACAGAAAGGTTGTGATGCTAGCAAATCTCTGTCAGGAGTGGTAAATGCAGCAGGAGTGGTAAATGCACACCCTGGCCTTATATGGCCAACAAACATGGAGGAGAGCATCCCTGCTGTTATTGGAGGGTCCTAGGTATTATGGGGGAGGTCCCTAGGCATTCTGGGAGGGCAAAATTCAGGGCTTTGAATTCAGCAAAATTCGGGTTTGGTCGACCCAAATTCGATCAGTTATATTTTGGGTCGAAAATTAGGACAACCTGAATTTGAACAACAATTCTAGCCATAACCTCCTTACTCTTCTGCCAATACTGTCTTCTAAGATGCTTTTTTAGCATTGTTTATTATTTCCCCAACCTTTCCCTTATGTATACGTATTTCTTTACAGAGAAATATTACATTAGATAGTTACATATTAGGTCAGGTTAAAAAAAACATAGGTCCATCAAGTTAAACCACTAGGGAAATAAACATATCCCAGATATAAAATCTTTTGGACATAATTGGTCCAGAGGAAGTCAAAAAACAATTTGCTTCACAGGGGGAAAAAATCCCTTGATTCCATGAGGCAATTTGATGTTCCCAGGATCAACAGACTTTGTTATCTTTACTTTAAAGCTACCCAATTATATTCTGTGCTTTTAGAAAAGCATCCAACTTTTTCCTAAAGCAATCTATAGAACTTGCTGAAACTACTTCTTGAAGGAGCCTATTCCACATTATTAGACCTTACAATAAAGAATCCCTTTCATGAAGAATCTGGAGCTCAAACTTTTTTTCCTCCAGACACAAGGATTGCCCTATTGTTCTTTGTAATGATATTAAAGTGAATAGTTGGCAAGAGAGTTCTCTATATGGACCATTTATAGATTTAATGAGGGTGATCATATCCTAAACATCTTTTTTTTCAAGGGAGAAAAGATTCAATTCAGCTATCTCTCCTCATAGATGAGCTCCTTCATTCCTTTTATTAGTTTAGACACAGTACTAGACACAGTATTTTCACAAAAAAATATTTGCTTTTTCAAAATTACTTTTTAAATGACAAACAATTCATCTGTTGTTATGAGGTTTTATTGATTTTGTTTGGACTTAAAGAAAAAAACTTCAGCAATCATTTTCATGGATGTTGATAAAAAAAAAAAACAGAATATAAAGTAGGAATGTTAGCGGTGGTTGAAGTTTACGTATACTGGATGTCCTAAGGGACAATGTGCCAAACCTTTAAATATACGTTAGATATAAAATGAACAAAGGAGAAGGGTTTTTTGGCAAACAAAAAAGTATTGTATTCAATGATACATCTCATAAATAGCAATACATCAATTATCAGTTCTTGTGAACCACACTGGGAGTTGTGGTCCCGTGTGGTGAAGTTTAGGCCCTGGGGGGCGCTATACATACAACGTCTAACATTATGCGCACAAGTAAATTTGTAGCTTTTTACAGTACAGGACAACATATCAGTTCATAATAACCGTTTTACCCCACGCTTTTTGCCTGTTACTGGCTTCTTCAGGGATAGCGGCAGTTCCGTGAATTTTTTTATTTTGTTTGACAACTTCTGTCTTTCTTAAAGTCATGCGGAGTATCAATTATATTATTTTCTAGCAGAAACTCCTCTATGTGGTTCTTTATTAACTCTCTAGGACCTTTCCAGCAATGGACTTTGTTCCCCTTTTGAAGATAGGAACCACATTGGCCTTAACGCCAATTTATCGGTACCTTGCCAATGACTAAAGAGTCTCTAAAAATTTGAAACAATGGCTTTGAAATTACCGAGCTCAGCTCTTTGAGGACACGTGGCTGTAATCCATCAGGTCCTGGTGTCAACCTTCATTTTCCCAGCTGTTTATCAATCATATCAGTTCTGAGCCATTCTTAATCATTTAAGGCACTGACATTGCTGATATTATGAATTTGGACTTGAGTGCTGCCATTTTCCTTTGTGTACACAGAGCTAAAAAAAAAGTGTTTAGCAAATCTGCCTTGTCTTTATCCCAGTTACAAACCCAGCGACATCCTTTAAGGGGCCTACAAGCTCAGATCTGATCATTTTGCTAATAATATATTTTAAAAAATGGGGGGGTTGCCTTACTTTTCTGTCTTTCATTTTGAAGGTTTGCACATTTTATCTCATTTTTACATTTTTTATTATATTTTTTTTAGTTTTCAAATGATGAAGGTGATCCTTAATTTTTATAGTTTTGGAATGCCCTTTCTTGTTCCTATGGCTATTTTAACATCAGCTGTGAGCCACATAGGTTTTAATTTTAGCTTCTTAAACGTATTACCCATTGGAATATATTTTTCAGTGTGCTTTTGTAGAACAGACTTGAAACATTCACATTTCTGTTCTGTGTTCTTTGAGGACAATATTGTCTTCCAATCCAAGTCACAGAGAGCCGCCCTTATTAATGGAAAAGTTGCTTACTTAAAAGTAAATGTTTTTATCTTTCCTGTTTTTGCTTCCTGTTTACAACTTACATTAAATGAAATCCTATTATGGTCACTGCTACCCAGATTCTCTTTTATATGCACTTTTGTTATAAGCTCTGCATTTTTAGAAAGAACTAAAGCTACATACACACTTCCAATTATTATCGTTGGAAAACGAACGACGAACGTTCATGCACGATATATATGAACGATCGTATAGCACCGATCCTGCACATAGAGTTAACGACACGATCGTTCGTAGATATTGTACACACAATAGATACGATCGTTTGAGCGATAGAGGAACTATGTGCACGACAGGAAAGTGAACGGACGTTCGTTCATCACGCATGCTCAGACCATGGACGATCAACGAACGACCGTACACACGAACGATGTTCAACGATCGTCGCCCAATCCGACCTGTCGGTCCGGTCGTTCGTTTCCAGCGACTTTCCTCGTTCGTCGGCGTCGTTGGTTACTTTTTTACGAACGATTTTTTGCCCAATCGATCGTTCGTCGTTCGATTGGAACGATAAAAATTGGAAGTGTGTACGCACCTTAAGTCCAGCAACTTCTTGTTGGGGCTTCTATAAACTGTACCATAAAATTATCTTGTATTAAATTCACAAATTTCCTCCCTTTTGCTGTTCCTGTAGTGCCACGACCCCAGTCAATGACAGGGTAGTTGAAATCTCCCATGTTTAAAACACTTCCACTTTTTGCTGCTTTTTCTATCTGTACTAGTAGTTGATTTTCAATTTCTTCCTTAGCTCTGGGGGGCCTATAGCAGACTCCAATATTTAATTGTGTGTTATTCAACCCCACATTCAACTCCACCCATAATGCCTCAACCTCATCGCTTGTTCCATTCGCAGTTTCTTCTTTCACATTCACTTTTAGATCACTTCTCACATACAGACAGACACCACCCTTTTCGTTTGACTCTTTACAAAAGAGAGTATACTCAGGAATATTGACAGCCCAGTCATGTTAAGAACAATGCCAGGATTCAGCAATGCCAACTAAGTCATAATCCTCATCACTCATTAAGGCTTCCAACTCCCCTATTTTGTTTGCTAGACTTCTAGCATTGGTGAACAGGCTCAGGTAAACCATTGCTGCTTTTACCAATATTGTTTGCCAAATCCTTTTGTTTTTCAGTACCACTAGTACTGCACAATCCAATGTTTGTTTGTAACATGGGAAGCTCCTTACAGTTATCCATAACCCTCCCCCCAACTATCCATAATCCACCCTCCACTAGTGTCTGACCCCTGACAAACCTTTCTGTCATCCTGTTTAACTTTCCCATCCCCTCTGTCCTGATTAAAAGTGTTTGAGAGAGATTGTCAGAAATTGTTTTAAGTATGACAGGTAATTTAAAAAACTGTTAATGTGAATTTTTCACATAAAAATGTGCTCACTAGACCCTTAATATAATAGCTGTGCAGCTAGTAATTCAACCAAGGTAAATATAAGGAATTTGATTTACTTTAAAGTGAACTTAACAGTAAAATTTTAATTCAAAAGGAGTTAAGCTCACATTAGCAGATACTTGATTATTTTCTCCAACAACCTAATCTTCTATATTAATGCAACCTGTTCTGCATCAAGATACTGGAGTTCAAAAGTACATTTTATAAAGGAAATGTATTTCTATAAAACCTCTTTAAAAAAATTAAAATAATCAACTATGTAAAAAGATTTAGTTTTATCTTAGTAAAAAAGAAAGTACTCTCCCGTTCAGTTCAAAGGTTTTGTAAATCAGGTGTGTGGAAAAGACTACAAAACACTTCTTGTAAAGATGTATTCTTGACTCTAATTTTATTTAAGGGCACTGTGGCCATTTATTCACGTAAAGAACATGAAATAATTATCCAGAGTTTTCCCTTGCACTGGATCCGTGCTATATTGGTATGACAGAGAATAACACAAATTTTAGCCTCCTGGCTTTTATTTCTGATACTCTCTTTAGAAATATTGGCCCCACAGACTTAAACTTTGGGAGATTCCATTGTCTCTCCCAGCATACAGGCTACACAAAGACTTTCTCCCTGTGCCACCTGGACTTAGGCTCCAACTCCAGCACAATCACAAATACATACTTTATTACAGCTTTATTTTAGCTAGTTAGACTTTCTAGACACACCTAAAAAAATCCAAACTAGCGAAGAGGAAAGAGATCAGCAATGATTTTTATAAACCATTTTTTGCTGTCTATCAGTCTAGGCAGGGTTCCATCAAACTCACATCAAAGCTCAGAAGACAATACTCATAAAAACTTGAGGAAAAAAAGGAGAGCTGCATCTCATTCTACATGCCTCAGTTATTATGTACAATAAGATCAATGACAGTACAAAAAGAAAAATACTGGACAAGTATGGCTTGTTTGGAGGTGTTGCCAAGAAAAAGCCCGTTCTCTCTCTAAAAAGAGCATAGCAGCACTGCTTAGGTTTGCAAAGTTGTATCTGGACAAACCAGAAGACTTATTGTACATTGTTCTTTGGATAGATGATACCAAAGTGGAGATTCATGGCCTTGATGCACAGTGTCACATTTGGCAAAACCAAACACAGCATATGAGTATAAACCCCTCAAACTAACTGTCAAGAACAGGGGTAGAGGGGTGATGTTCTGAGCTTGTTTTTCAGCCTCAGGACCTCGGACGTTTGCTCACGCATTCATATTCGCGATGCGAAATCGTACACCGTCGCGCAATTCAGCAACTGAATAAGCTCGGGGCCGGAGCGACGCATCTCCGGCAGCTTTACACTGGCGAGCTTGCATTAAAAGTCACTGTTCCCCTAAAAAATAATTCTTATTACCCTTAGCCCTAAAAAAAAATGTTTGCGCTGTTTAAATGTTTTAAAAATTTATGTGCGCTAAGAAAACAGCATATTTTTAAATCACTTTATTTTTTTCCTGTTAGGCAAGAGTTAACCGAGTTCAACTCCTTTACATAGGCGCCTATATAAAAGCTTCCGATGCTTGATCGGAGAAGCCGCTCGTGGGTAAATCCCGCGACTATCTTGGGAATGACCGCGCGAAGCCATCGGACTAGATTTTCTCCTAATTAATTGCTATGATCTCACCATTGAGCTTAACAGATCCTCCTTAATCGCGCAGCTGAAATCTAATCGCCTTAATTGGCAGATTCGCGACCCCTATTGCTCATTATTATCAAGGCAGGAATCCGGCTGGCAGTGAGGAGGCGAGTGCACGAACGCACTCGACTCCGGACCGCGGAAACACGGCTCGCTGGAAGCGCGAAAGTACGCGCGACCAGCGAGCGCGGATTTCATCGATGAATTAGGGCCATTGAGTTGATATAGATGGAATGGCAAGAATTTCTGGTGCTACCAAAGAGTTAATGTTCTTTTTAGCAAGTTAAATACAAAAACATGAAATACTGAACACACCTATTGTGGATGTACCAGTGGATTTGTGTAAACGGCCTAGTCTGTGCCCATGTTATCCTCCTTTGTCCTCCTTCACACACTTCTGGGTGGGAGTTACCTCCAAGCAGGTCATGAGAAAGAAATCAGCTGATAATATACAAAATTTATTATCATAATAAGGCATGTTTCCAACGTATACTAAGAATACTTGTCCAAACTGAGCTAGCAATGGTCATGTAACAATTTGTATCGTTGAGATCAGTGGACAATTGTTAACTACAGATGTTAGAGAAGTGAGTCATGACACCGACATAGATACGTGTAAAAAAAGCCAACTTCTCCTTGCCTCTTTCCAGTTAGAGGATATGAAAATGGGCAGTCCCTGGGGTAAACCGAGTCTTGCTATAATGTTTCTGTTTTAGCTGTTGCTGTTTTGGACCATTGTGCGCATACAATAAAGCTAAGTACTAACTTTTAATTAAACACCACCTTGTGTTTGTGTTGTTTTTTAACCGATTCTGACATCTGAAGTCCTACAAAATGCTTCCACATTTTTGCAAGGCTGAAAAAGTAAGGACTTAAGATGCTGTAATGGTCCACCAAATCAAAATAATAGAACTGTGTTCATACACCAATGCCCATAAGCCTCAATGAGCTATAGCAATGTTGTAAAGGAAGTGGGCCATAATTTCTCAATAAAAATGTGAGAGACTGATAAATTCATACAAAATTTTTTACTTCAGGTATTGATGCTAAAGGTGGTTCTATAACTGACTGAACCATGGTATACACTGTTTTTCACATATGGAATTTCCATTTTGGCCTATTTTTTGGTTAAATAATTACATATGGCCTAGCTGCAACTTTGTTATTTGTTTATGTGGACTGTTAACAGTTTTCTTTATTTTATGTGCTTTTAGGCTTAGTCCACACTGTCAGTACAAAACTGTATACAGTCTTTATGCACAGTTTTTTTAGGTATTTTGTGGTAGATTTTCAATATCTTCAAATATGCAAAATACTGCCTTGTCCCATAGATGTTGTTTGCCAGACTTAAGAAGCAACATGAAGTGCCCTCCAATCACACCTTTGGCCCCATTAGCTGAAATTGCCCCCTTTAGCGGAAATTATATTTTAAATACATTCTGCAACCTATTTTATATACAGTATGTTAAAAACAAAAATGCCCATGTTGTAATAATTTGCATTTTTAATTTATATTAAGTTCAACTCCTTGATTGTTGGAATTTCTTATTGATATGTGACTATTTCAGTTCTCCCCCCAAATTTGTTGTAAAAAACCCTTTGAAAAGTTAATAAAAATGTTTGAACTTCCTTAAAGCATGTGACATGGAATGGGTTACACGTTTAACCACTCCTTCATTGTGGGTTTCCTTACATAAACTGCAATTTGAAAATTTTATTGGGATTCAGATCAGGACTTTTAGTTTTACTGCTGCAGTCTCGTTCAGGTATACATACATGTAAGATCACACAATAATATTTTGGGGTTCCTGGAGAGTTATTTTAGCATCAAAATGGCAGCTGCTGGTCTGCATTTGCTGAACTGTTGAGTCCTGAACAAATACGCAATTATCTTAAATCCTGGCTACTTGTATGTTGTGCGTTTTATAGTATATTGAGTTCACAACCTTCTTTTAGTTTTTTTGATCCTGATATTATTACACCATGCACATTAACAACAAAAAGCACACCGGATCCTTGATACTTGAGGTTTAAATTAGACAGGTTCTAAATACTGCCATTGAATCTGAAAAACCTAATTCTAATTTTCAAGAATTAAATGTGGTAATAAATGGAGATGTACTTATTTTCTCCACTAGACAAGTCTGCATTTTCATTCATTTAGATTATTGAAACAAGTATAATGTGTCAATTTCAGTATACCTTAAATGGTAGGCACAGTTGACCAGTTATAATGTTTGCTTGTTTAAATAAATAGACATATGAAATGGAAACCTCACAGGCCTAAATCATCCCTGACCACATCCTAAAATAACACAAATGAAAAGAACAATATGATCTCCCTTAGAGAGACCAAAAGATTTTTTGGGGGGAAATTTAAGGTCAGGCTTACATCAACAGATAGCAATAAAACATAAAACCGTACTAAATTTTATTTGCAAAAATTATAAAACCATACAATGTATAAAATATAAAATCAAGGCATTTACTGAAGATAAACCACTCAATAAATCTCCCAATAGGAACCTCTCCAGTTGGGGTGCTCCAATTACTTTGACGCGTTTTGCGGAGTCTATGTCTGCTTCCTCAGGAGGAGGAGATCTAGAAATAACATTATATGATCATCATCCAACTTTTAATTACAATATACCAACATATTTATGGGTAGCTTAAATCATCTTTCATTACCATAACACATCAAAAACTAATAGAATTACATCAAATTCTGAGTGCTAGTAGCGGTCTATATAGCTCCTTTTTATAAGATGTTGAAGTAAGACACGACAAGGCACAGGGAGGGCTACTCTTCAATACATACTGTTGCACCTCAAGATTGTTTATAGATATTTGTGGATAGATGTATATGTATTTATAATGTATGTGTATAGGTGCAGGAATGTTGTGGGTAAACATGAAACCTGTTTTATTTTTGTACCTGCCTCTGGTCCTCCTAGGGGGTCTCCAAGTCCAGGACTTCACAGAAGTAACAAACAGATGATAAAACAGATGCCAGGAAACAAGACCTATTTTCCTTAACAAACAGATCACCAGTAGGGCCTTCAAGGGGCAATAAATCCATCAAGCCTGAGTCAGCAGAAGATGGAGGCATAATTGAACAGATGGGCTTGGTTGATGGCCCATCCAGACCTTTTGGTGACAACTAAAATTAGATGACCCCACCTGGCTTTACCTTCAGCTTCCCATATCAACTTAGCTAGGAGGCCTAGTAAATTCCTTAAGTTACAGTAACCAATCCCAGTCTAGGGGGGTGCATCAACCAATAGTCATCTTACAGATCACATCCAGTAACCAATCCAAGAGCCTCAAGGATACTTAATGGGAATTAACTATATACAAATGGGAACTGAGAGATTTGAGCTCTCTCCTCTTATGCTTGCTGGCTCTCTTGCTTGCTCTCTTTGTCTCCTGAGGGTCTCCTTGGGTAAGCTGGTATGGAGTCCTCTTCTGAATGAAGTAGGCTCCTGAGGTACCCGTTAACCCCTTAGCAAGTAGCTATAAGATATTCCTGATTGTAGTCTTATGGGTGTCTATAGTATTACTGGATTACTTTGCCATTTTGTAATTACTGTATTGTGTACTAAGCATTATTAGATTATTACAGGGGTTTACTACAAATAACCTTATGCTGTATACATCATTGATTGAAGTTCCTATGTTTAGATATCAAACAATATTGCTGTGTACTTTTTTTTGTTTTGTTAATTAAACTGTTTGAGTGACTAGCTATATTTTGTGTATGAACCTTCTTTTATTGAATATCTATATGCATTGATAGAGGATATATCATCCATATTTATGCAGATAAATATTCCAAAAATCAACACATAACTTGGATAGTGGAATATAAAAGGGAGAGTGATAGCACTTTATTCATCTATTGCTTTCAGCTAAATAATTTATTAAAAACTGTTAAAAATGTTGATGAATTTATTAAAAGACCCAGGGAGGATTCTGGTAAATTTATTTGTCTAGTAACTATCTCAATACTCTATTTCATTTTCCTTATCATCCAAAGCTATTTAAACCATTATGGGCTTTCATGATTAATCTAATAAATATGGTCCTAGTTACCTCCATTGAATGCTTGCCTATATCAATGATATACCTATTATCTTAATAATCCACATGACCCCTGGAATCTATCAACTTGGCCCAACTACTTGACTCAAATCAAGAATTATATAAAAATCATAACCCATCCCCCCTCAAAGACAGAAAATTAGTGCCAAGATCCAGTGCCAAAAAAACAATTGGTTTTCCCAACTCAATTAACAAAAACAATTATGTATTAGTACATACCAGTGTACAGAACTAAATGAAACAGTCACCCTACTTAAGGGGGATTTCTTTTTTATCCTCCTATTCCATGGTAAACTATAAAGCAGGGATGTCAAACTCTGCCCTGCAAGGTCTGTTTGTTTGGCCCCCCCAAGATTTCTGAAAATAAGTACCATCTGGCCTGCCCCACAAATGTTACTGAGGGTTTCCAGGACGCAGTAGACAACAATAACAAGCAACTTATCTAGTTGTTCTAGTAAGTTGGAAGATGATTTTAAAACAAAGAAAATATTAATCATTTTTATTATATCCCACTGTTTGCAAATATAATCTTTCAAATGTTTCCCTTCTGCTGTTGTCTTGAGATCCTCAGCTTTGTGCACAAACATGTATTCTATTCTTGTCTATGGTACAACTCCCTGTCAATGCGTGGCCCCGCATTGGGCTGTTCTATAGACACAAGTAATGCCAGGAATTGTAGAAGCAGCACCACTCGTGTCTATAGAACAGCTCTCTGCCTTTAGAGTTTATACTGACAGGTAAGTTTATTACAAATTATTACTTTCCATAAACAGTTTTCTGTGAACAATTAGGAATAACATGGTGATTCTTTTGTCATTATTTTAGTGAAGAGGAACTTCCAGCCACTCATAATATTAGGCCCCCTATTTTTTTTTTTTTTAAGGCAGGGAATTCTGGTAGCGGTGCTATTTCAGTGAAGAGGCTGTTCCAGCCACTCATAAAAGTTAACCCTACATTGGCATTTCCAGCACTCCCCCTCGGCTACTTGTGGGAGGTGCCAGGAGCCTTTTGGAGTTACTGGAGCTTCTAGTTTAGCGTAGGTGGTGAGGATTTTATGAGATTCTTCCGCGGTCAGTCATCTTACTACCACCTCCCCTTGTTGACATTCAGCAACCTGTTATCTGGCCACCCCTCTTAAAAATGGCTAAAAAAAAAGGTGGAAAACAGAATCTTTCTAGAAAAGTGGGAAGCAGAATATCGGTTTAAAAATGTGAAGGACAGACCCGTTTGTCTTGTGTGTGGAATGAGCTTAGCTGTAACCAAAGAATATAACATAAGAAGACACTATAAAACGAAACACCATGACAAGTAAAAGGACCTAAACATGGGGCAAAAGCGTCAGAAGACGAGAAGATGAAAAAAGCTATGGCAGACTATGATCACAAAAGCCATATCACAAAGCGAGGCTGCTGAAAAGGCTAGTTTTATTGTGGCAGCAGAGATTGCAAAATCAGCCCGGCCCTTTAATTAGGGAGAGTTTGTCAAAAAGTGCATGATCAAAGTTTGCGATGTTGTGTGCCCAGAAAAAAGGCATTTTTAAATGTGAGCCTTAGCAGAAACACAATTGCTGATTGTGCATGTGAAAATGCCACAAATCTACATGAACAGCTGATGGAAAAGAGAAAAGATTTCATTGCATTCTCCCTTGCTGTCGATGAGAGAAACTTTTGGGTCTCAAATCAATGCATGGCACAACGATGGCAAAAGAAATCTTTGAAGATGTTTCCAAATGTTTAACTGAAATTAAGCTACCTTGGGATAAACTTGTAGGATTAACGACAGATGGTGCAACTGCGATGTGCAGTCAAAAGAGTTGATTGGGGGACAGGATTTGGGAGAAGATGCAGGAGGACAACCGTGCAGGTGAGCTAACTGTTTATCACTGCATCATACATCAAGAATCGTTTTGTGGCAAAGCCCTGAAGATGGAACATGTATGAGCACTATAACACGAGTAGTTAATTTTATAAGAGCTAAAGGTTTGAATCACTGCCAGTTCAAGTCTTTCCTGGAGGAGTGCTGTTCGGAATACACAGATGTGCCTTATCACACAGAGGTGAGAGGGGTAAGCAGAGGAAAAGTACTGAACAGATGTTTCCTGATGTTTGACTTGCAGTCAAAGTATGATGCTGATGCAGCACAATTTCCACGTTACATCCCTGACACAATGCCCCAGCTTCGTACCCAAGCTGCTAAACTGCTTTCTACGTTTGGCAGCATATATCTGTGTAAGCAACTATTCTCCAAGATGAAGATGAACAAAACATCGCACAGGAGTCGTCTTACTGAAGAACACCTTCACTCAATCCTGGGGATTTCCTCAGCTCAGAGCCTGACCCCAAACATTGATGAACTAGCATCCAACATGAGATGCCAGGTATCTGGCTTGGACCTTAAATAAATGTTTTCTTTATATACTTTTCCATGCTACTCCAAAGCATGAACTTGAATGGTTGGATTTTCATAGAAAATTTTTAATGATATTGTTAGCCTGTGCAAAAATGTTACCATTACAATTTTACATTTCTTGTTCCAGATTGCATGTTAAGCAATACCACTTTGTTTCTACATAAAAATGTTTTATATTTTTTTAGAAGGAAAAACTTCCTTAATTTTTCAATAAATTTTATATATTATTAATACAGTTTGGCCGCCAACTTGGTCTAAGTTTATAATTTCGGCCCTCTGTTTATTTTTGTTTTTTGCAAAAATTTTTTTTATTGAGAAACACCAATGTTCATACAAACAAATCAAACAGTATTAAGAACATTGTGACGTATATAAATCCAACAGTATATACAGTGTAAATAACATAATGGTAACAACATCTTACTTATAAGTGGAACCTGAGTATTTCCATTTTATATATAATAACAGAGAAAAGGAGGGGGGAGTAACAGAATGGGAAAGGGGGGGTGATTGTGTTTCCAAACAGAATTGTCAGCTATCATCCAGTCAGTACGTCCGCAAATAAAGAAGTTAAATGATCATGAAAAAGGGGGACAAGCTATATCACAGGCGAGTTAAAGTGGTCAGATAGGGTGGGTTGTCGCCTCCTGGTGAAACCATGTCTGGGCAAATTTATCTGCTCTCTTAGAGTGAGCAGAGGTCATGTCTTCCATGTGATAGATGTCAGCTACCCTTCTCAACCACTGTCCTACCATTCATCAGATGCCTCAGCAGGGAGTGCTTGTACGCTTTCTGTGACATTTCTGAGATATGTAGCAGCACTAGAGCAGGTTTATTCTTAATGTCTACTTCAGTGAGTTGAGAAACAATCTCCGCCACTGATGTCCAGAATGGCTCCAATTTAGGACAATCCCAGAACATGTGCAATAAAGTGCCCCATGCTGTACCACATCGCCAGCAAGTGTCATCAGTTTGCGGGAAGAACTTTGCCAGTTTAACCAGCGAGTTGCGAACTCGTAGTTAGTCTCTTGGTACAGATTACAGATTGACCCTTTATGGGAAAAGTGGAGCATCATCCCCCTCTGCTCTCCAGTAAATTGCATATTCAATTTCAGCTTCCTACTTAGCCAAAAAAGGAGGGGTGTAAGGAGTATGCACTGCTAGCAATGATTGGTAAGCAAATGATAGCTTAAGGAGTGTTTGGTAATACAGAGGGTTTCTAAAGGTAGCAAGGAGCTGTGAAAAGAGCAAAGTCTTGGCAATGACCACAAGGGGTCAGGGAAGGGAATTCTTTCTCTGATTGCAATGTGGGCAGGTGGACCTATTCCTCATTTGTAAGGAAATGTATAGCTCTATAGGCCCCTTAAGCACCCCAGAGGCAAAAAACTGGATCTGAGAGTCCAGAGGGAAACTCCGGGTTACCCAAAATTGGTGAAATAGACGGAGAGATGGAAAAGTTTTAATTTTTTGGAGGAAAAAGAATTTAGAAACTACTCTTAGGGTCTCTCTGATCAGTGGGTGGCGGGACATGGTGGCTTTGATTGCTGCTGGTGCCAAGACCGACCAGAGAATCAATTGGAGCAGCAGAGCAATCCCCCTCCAGGCCCACCCACTGCTTGGAATCACTATTGGTACACCAATCTAGTAGTCTGGACAAATGTACTGCTTGCTAGTATATTACGGGGTCCGGAAATGCCAGACCTCCCTTAGTTTTAGGAAGTCCCAAAATGGACATAACAAGCCTGGGTGAACCAGAGTGCCAGATAAATTTTATGAGTTCCAATCTGAACTTGTATAGAATATGGTTTGGGATCTGGACCAGGAGGGCCTGCAGTAGATACAACAATCTAGGCATCACATTCATTTTTAACACATTAAACCTCCCAAACTAAGTGGAGGCCTAAGTGGAGGCTAATTTGGTTGAGCAGGGGCAGGAAATTAAGGTCGACAACATGCGACAGGTCCACAGGGATCTGGGTGCCCAAGTATGTGATGGATTTAGTAGCCCATTTGAAAGGGAAAGAGGGAACTAACGCATCTTTAGTAGTTTGTGATAGAGTGACACTATCCGACTTTCAAAGGTTGATTTTTTAATTAGAAAGAGCAGCCAACTTATGAAACTCCATTGGTAGATTTAGTAGGGAAGTAACTGGAGAGGTCACATAAAAGGGCAAGCTGTCCGCATAGGCCGCCACTTTATGTTCAGAATGTCCGATCTGCACTCCTTGTATGTCAGCATTTGAGCGTACTAACCTCAAAAACGGTTTGAGTGACAGAACAAAAAGCAAAGGGGACAGAGGACAACCCTACCTTGTCCCATTGGCGATGGTAAACGGTTGTGAAAGTTCACAGTTGATTCTCACTAGCACTAGGGGATGAGTACAGTTCCCCAATCCAGGCCAGCAGTCGTGGAGGAAGACCTATGTGTGCTAAGGTGGCCTGTGGAAATTTCCAATCTACCCTATCAAATGCCTTCTTCGCATCTAGAGGAGCATGAGTGAGGACCTGTGGCTGTGTACATAATCGATTATGTTAAGAGTGCGTATTGTATTATCGCTCAGCCAAAATGCTAGCAAACTACTTTAAATCGCAATTGAGCAGGGAGATTGGCGGATAACTAACACAAAGCTGGGGGTCCTTGTCAGGTTTCAAAAGTACCGATTTATGTGCGGCCAGCGTATCTCGCAGAAGGTCATGGCCTTGTGACAATGCATTCAGAGCTTGGACTAATTGTGGGTCAATGATAGGGAAAAATTTCTTGTAGTACGCTAGGGTGAGGCCATCAGAACCTGGCGCCTTCCCCGAGGCTGCACGTCTAACTGCCGATTGCAACTCGAGTAATGTAACTGGCTTGTCACGAAGTTCAACGGTTTCTGATGGGAGAGTTGGGAGGTCAGAGGCCGGGAGGTACGCTTGAATTCTGGATAATCGATCTGGGGTGTTCGAATCATTTGGACCTGCTTTCAGATTATAAAATTGAGTAAAGAATTAATTAAAGGCCTGCACAAATTCACTAGTAGTGTATGCGATCGTACACGCAGATGTCTTGATATTGGGAATAAACATAGCTGCTTTTTTAAATTTAAGTGCCCGGGCCAATGCCTTGCTGCAGTGGTTCCCGTGCTCGTAATAATAGCGTTTACATTTGTGTAGCTGAGATTTAGCCTTCTGCCTGTAGAGAGAATTAATTTGACAATATTTGGCATGAAGTTGGGCCTCCAGATCTGTGGGAAGTTGTTTATGTGCCATCTCCAGTTGGTAGAGCTCATGAAGTAAAGTATCTAATTGTTCAGACTTGAGTTTTTTTAAGCCTGCTCCCCTGCTGTATGAACATACCCCTGATAAAGCACTTATGCGCTTCCCAAACATGGAGCGCATTGTCTGTAGAGCCCTCATTGCAGGAAAAGAAGGAGCTGAGTTCTTGCTCAACTTAGCCTGTGAGATCAGGTGTTTCAAGCAACGATTTTATTATTTATTAAAACCCACTAGGGCTATATCGCCAGGGAATAGCACAGCATAGAACCAGAGAAATACATGGCAAACTTTATCTCAAGCTAATCACCGCTAGGATAGCCTTCATCCACAGAAAATGACAAAATGTGAGGCACAGAATAATGTCCCAATAGCTTATATGGATACTGCTGTGACAGTGCAATAGTATGGCCGAAATCTATTCACACAACTGAAGGGCAGGAGAAACATGGTGTGGAAGAGCACCTGAGGCCTATCGCAATGGAGGTTAGATGATACAGTTTAAATGCATCTAGAAAGTACTGCTCTAATTTCAGGCACCTGTGGCAATCAGCAATAGGCTAAGCACTGAACAACCTCCGAGCAGGACATATCCAGGGTGTCACATCAGCGCAATGACATGGCAGAAAAGAACTCACGTAACAGTGGATGGGGATGGTCCCTTGAAGTATACTGCCGGGAAGGTCCATCGACACAGTCCAGATGAGTGTCAAGACTAGTAAGTTGTAAACTGGTACGCTTAACATCCAAATGCGGAATCACTCACGACAAATCCAATCACATCTCATGGGAGGCTTGAGTATCCCTTTGCTGGAAGCAAAAGGGGGAAGCGAGGCGCAATTGCGGATGTTGAAGTATTGGGAGCGCACTCTGGAATGAGCTCCTGGTCGATCATCAGCCACTTCCAACCAATCAGGCACTTCAATAGGATTCACATCCAGAAAGGAAAACAGTGGGAGCAGTTGAGAGGGATTATAC
This sequence comes from Pyxicephalus adspersus, assembly GCF_032062135.1. Taxonomy (NCBI): domain Eukaryota; kingdom Metazoa; phylum Chordata; class Amphibia; order Anura; family Pyxicephalidae; genus Pyxicephalus; species Pyxicephalus adspersus. Next base: position 24,680,549 of record NC_092863.1, read on the forward strand.
AGAGAGAAAGTGGAATTATTTCTGACTACAATTACATGTAATGGATGTTCCCATTTATAGCAGGCGCCACTTGAGGTGATGAGATCCAACAATGGTCTCCTCATCTGGAGGGTGCGGGAAGACAAATCTGGGTAAATCTTAATCCTAGCTCCATCAAAGTCAATGGGACATTTCGCGTCATTTTGCGCCCGCATGCCGTTGACCCACTCTGTGTACTCTGTCCAATTCAATTACTTTGGATACAGGTCACTCCAATACAGTATTGAGTATTCCATAACAGAACTTTCCAGGTCAGGGCCCAATGTAGCTTTAGGTATCCCTTGCAATCTAAAAATATTGCGGCAACCCCTATTCTCCTGATCATCTGAACGCAAGGATAAGGTAGATAGGACAGCTCTTACTTGGTGTGGGGATTGCTCCGAAGCCGCAAGCCTAGAGGATGTTTGTGATGTTGAGGATTTCAGTGTAGATACACTTGTGTTTACTGATTGTACCCTCTGGTGTAATAATTCCAGCTCTATGCGCATGAAGTGCTCAATGCGTGTTACATGAGACTCCATGTCAGCCCTCGTGGGGATGAATTTGAGTAAGGCTTGCAGGTCCTGTGGCAGCCTGTGTGGAGGAGACGCAGAGTTTGAGTTTGACACCCCTGCCATAAAGAAAGTAAAGAGTAAAATAATTGAATAATGCCAAGGCCGAATTTTGTACTCCGGTACTTCGGTTTCCTCCCACATCCCAAAAACATGCAGTGAGGTTAATTGGCTTGCCCCTAAAATTGACCTTAGACTACATTAATGACATATGACTATAGTAAGGACATTAGATTGTGAGCTCCTTTGAGGGACAGTTAATGAGATGACTATGGACTTTGTACAGCGCTGCGTAATATGATGGCACTATATAAATACTGTGTAATAATAATAATGTGTTTCATATTTTTTTACCATAAGTACACTCTGATAAGGTGAGCAACTACCGGTATGTATATTTTTCTATGGTCATAGCTATCTATTGTACACTTGTACAAAGGTCATTTATTTTAGAGAACTTAAACTCCTCCCCCTCTCCCATTTTGAATTAGTGGTTTGGGCAAGACACATTATATTTACTTTGAAACACCTATTTAAACAGCTATTTAAATATTATATAATAGATATATATATAATATAGTATAATATATAAAAGCTATTTAAACAACAGACACCAATCCTTTTATGGCTATAACCAATCTTTTGAATAAGAAAGTTTTGATATGAATATTTATATTGGTGGATTTTATAAAATGCGGCCTTGGCATTAATCAGTTATTTTACTCTTTAGTTGCTTTATAGTATAACAATGAATAGGAGGATAAAAAAGCCATCCTCCCTTAAGCAGGGTGAGTGTTTTATTTAGTTCTGTACACTGGTGTGCACTAATACATAATTGTTTTTGGTAATTGAGTTGGGAAAACCAATTGTATTTTTGGCACTGGATCTTGGCACTAATTTTCTTTCTTTTAAGGGGGATGGGTTATGATTTTTTTTTTAATTCTTGATTTTAATCAAGTAGTTGGGCCAAGCTGATAGATTCTAGGGGTCATGAGGATTACTGAGATGATAGGTATATCATTGATATAAGCAAGCAATCAATGGAAGTAACTAACGTATATACTCGAGTATAAGTCGATGGGAGTATAGGCTGAGGTACCGTATTTTTTGCCGTATGAGATGCACTTTTTCTTCCCCAAAACTGGGGGGAAAAGTTAGTGCATCCTATACGACAAATGTGTTATAAAATAATTAAAATAAGATACTCACCCGATACCCGATCCTGTGCGTGTCTCTGGCTGCATGCAGCGTGTTTCTCTTCTCTCCTCTGCCAGCATCGTGTCTTCTGTCTGTAAAGCAGAGCGAAAGAAGCCGGCACAGCGCCACCTGCTGTTCCCTGTCCTAACTGCCGTACAGTGGGAAAAAAAGCACAGAGTGATCAGAAGGGAATTTTCAATGGCACAGAGTGATCAGAAAGAGAATTTTGAATGACACAGAGTGATCAGAAAGGGAATTTGAAAGGCACAGAGTGATCAGAAAGGGAATTTGAATGGCACATGAGTGATCAGAAGGGGAATACCGGTATGAATGGCACATGAGTGATCAGAAACGGAAAAATCTTTCAGAATCTTTTTTTTTCTAGATTTTCCTCCTTTAAAATTGGGTGCGTCTTATATTCCGGAGCGTCTTATACGGCGAAAAATACGGTACCTATTTTTACTTTGGAAAACAGGAAAAATTGATTGACTCGAGTATAAGCTGAGGGTGGGAAATGCTGCAGCTAGTGGCAAGTTTCAATACTCAAAATAAATACCAATAAAATGCATTAATTGAGGCAAAAAAAAGACTCCTTCGTTGTACTTGCTAGGATGAACTCTGATCGCACTCCACATTGCTCTCCCTGCACATACGTGGTTACTAAGGATGCGCAGAAACTCCCTTAACCAGACTACGCCCTACTTTGTTCCAGCCTATTACAAGCTGACTTTCACTACACACACCCTCCAGTGAGATAAACAGAGACATCTGACAGAGCAAAGCATGATCTAATGTTATGTTATGGAATTAAAATGATGTAATGTAATTAAGTCCATACAGGATGTCTATAATCTACAAGCGGACCTGGATGTACTGTTTGATTGGGCAAGTGGCAAATGACATTTAATATAGATAAATGTTAAACTATGCACTTGGGAGCTAACAACATGCATGCTTCATATTGTCTAGGGGAAATACATTTTGGGGAGTCTGAAATGGAAAAGGATCTGGGGGTTCTGGTAGATCATAGACTTAATAAAAGCATGCAATGCCAAGCTGCAATATCTAAAGCTAGCAAAGTACTTTCTTGTATTAAAAGAGGAAAAGAATGCAGAGATGGAGACATTATCCTGCCCCTGTTCAATGCATTGGTCAGACTACATCTGTAATATGCAGTCCAGTTTTGGACACCAGTTCACAAAAAGGACATTGTTGAATTGGAGAGAGTGCAGAGAAGGGCAATTAAATTAACCCCCCTAGCGGTAATTCCGAGTGTGACTCGGGGTGGCTTTTACATGCAAAAAGCGGTAATCCCGAGTCACACTCGGGGTAACTTTAGAAGCCCCCCTTACCTTTGCCCCGTGCTCCAGCGGAGATCGGATGGGGTCGCTGTAATGCCGGGGCGCCGGTCCGTCAGGGGACGTGGCCGGGCGGGAAATTTAAAGGCAGATTACAATGTAATCTGCTTTTAAATGGTTTTTACAGTACAAAAACACCACACAACATGAAATAAAAATAAGTACATTTTTAATTTTATATTTTATTTTAGGATTACATTGTTGTCTATTATTACATTATTTTTTAAAATTATTATTTATAATTATGTATTATATTATAATTTATGATTATAATATAATAAATAAATATAATTATCATACCCGGGAGTTAATCCTAAGAATTACAGGCCCACAATATAAACAAAAATTTCTATGCAAAAAACTTAGGATCACTTTTTGCATCAAAAAACTGACAGAATTAGAACGCTAGGGGGGTAATGGGAATGGAGGAGCTCAGCTATGAGGAGAGATTAGCTGAACTGAATCTATTTTCTCTTGATAAGAGACGTTTAAGAGGGGATATGATCACATTGTATTAAAATATAAACGGTCCATATAGAAAACTCTCTTCCCCATTATTCACTTTGAGATCATTACAAAGAACAAGAGGGCCCTCTTTGCGTCTAGAGGAAAAGAAGTTTAACCTCAAGATAAGGAAGGGCTTCTTCACTGTAAGGTCTGTAAAAACGTGGAATTGGTTCCCTCAGTAAGTAGTTTTAGCAACTACTATAGATTTCTTTAAGAAAAAGCTGGATGCTTTTCTAGAAGCACAGAATATAACTGAGTTATAAGGCTTCAAAGTAAAAATTACAGTGACTGTTGATCCAGGGAACATCCGATTGCCTCATGGAATCAAGAAGGAATTTTTTTCCCCTGTTGAAGCAAATTGTACCAGGGTTTTTTTGCCTTCCTCTGGACCAGCTATGTCTTATAGGGTTTTATATCTAGGATATGTTTATTTCCTTAGTGGATGAACTTGATAGACTTATGTCTTTTTTCAACCCTACCTACTATGTAACTATCTCCCCCTACCAGCACGGCTTCCCGGCAAGGTCATTTAGCTCTTCCGAGATCTGTCACAGCCGCAACCTGACTGAAGTATAAGCCGAGGGTGATTTTTTTAGCACATTTTGGGTGCTGAAAAAGTTGGCTTATACACCAGTAAATACGGTAGGATCATAATAATCAGAATAATCATGAAAGCCAATAATGCTTAAAATGGCTCTGGAGGATAGGGAAAATGAAATAGATTATTGAGATAGTTACTAGACAAGGATTTACCAGAATCCTCCCTAGGTCTTTTAATAAATTCATCAACATTTTTAACAGTTTTTAATAAATTTTTTAGCTGAAAGCAATAGATGAATAAAGTGATATCGCTCTCCCTTTATATTCCACTATCCAAGTTATGTATTAAAGAGTAGCCCTCCCAGCGCATCGCCGTGTACCCATAAATATGTTGGTATATTGTATTTAAAAGTTGGATGATGATCATATAATGGTATTTCTAGATCTCCTCCTGAGGAAGCGGACATAAACTTCACGAAATGCATCAAAATTATTGGAACACCCCAATTGGAGAGGTTCCTATTGGGAAATCTATCGAGTGCTTTATCTTCAGTAAATGTCTTGATTTTATATTTTTTACATTGTATGGTTTTATAATGATTGCAAATAAAATTTAATATGGTTTTACATGTTATTGTTATCTGTTGATGTAAGCCTGACCTTAAAAGTCCCCCCCAAAAATCATTTGATCTCTCTAAGGGAAATCATATTGTTCTTTTCATTTGTTAAAATAAATGCTAAAAACACTTTCAAAAAAATCCTTACTTACTGTACTGTACTGTACATACTGAGTTTGAAGCTACGCTTCTATGGAATAATATAGCAATGCCCTCGGACATAAAATCTGCATATTTAAAGCTTGCTGCACATGTATGTCTGAGTATGTCTTTTGTCAGAATATTTGTTCTCTTGAAAAAAAAAAAACATGATGCATAATGTGCTATGCCTGCTGTTTTTCATACCATATTTAAACATTTTAAATAATTTGAGATACAGGAAAATGCAATGTAAATAAGGGTGATCTGTTAGCTAACATGCAAAGTCCGACAGGATTAGCCCACGTATAGAATGCAGGTAAACCAAACAAGCACTTGCGTACAGAAAAATCAGGACAAGAGTATGGACAGTATATTCTACTTTTCTGATTTAAACCAACAAGTACACAAAATAATGTGAAACCCAAAGATTATATAAGGCAATATGGTGGATTAGTTTAAATGGAAAGCCCCAACTGTATCCTGTATGAGATGCATATAGCTTGTCAATGAATTGTTTAAACCACTGATGGCGTAACTGTGTAAAAGATCTGCATAGGTGCATCAAATTCAGGCTACTGAAAGAACATCAAACAGCAAAAGGGATCAAGGTCTGAGCCTGTGATGGGGTTGAGGACCCCTGATGTAAAGTGTATATCAAACTCTAATAATGTTTCAGATTTCAAGAGTTTGTTATACATGGGAGAGTGGGCGGGTTGTGTCCCGAAACACAACCCAACCACCACACTGAGCCTGCAATGCGTACTGGAGATGTGATCTGCGGCTCCGGCTGGTGCACCCCCCAAAGCAGGGTCCTTCTCCTGACCCTGCTGGGGGGGTGCACCGGCCAGAGCTGCGGCCATAGGACTGTTGCGCACCGGGGGTTGGGGACCCCTGATGTAAAGTGTTTAACAAACTCCAATAATGTTTAAGATTGCAAGAGATTGTTAAACATGTTACATGAGGCAACAGCACCATCTAGTGCTGTGACCTGAGCATAAATTGAGATTATTTTTCTAATTACATTTTTGACGTAAAAAATACCCAGTTTGAGATGCTTCTGAGATCATTCCGACCTCATTGAGAGAAGCAGTTATGACAAAAGCAAAAGCTCATTGATACATACCCTAAAACAGTGGAAAGGAATTTTGGCATAATTTTGTGCTTAGGCTGTTATCATTGTCACTGTCTTCAAACAAGCATCCTTGTCAAAATCCACGAAAGCATCCAGCCTGAAAGCGTTAAAGTGCCTAATGTGTAAATATTTTCTTAAGTCTGAGATTAAGCAGTGGAAGGCTTTAGGGCTTTCATTAAATAAAGAATGAAAGCCCTAAAGCCTTCCACTTCAAAAACGAAACCAGAGAAAGAATTTACTATTTCTCTTTAGTTTCTTTAAATTGCAATACCTTATTGCTCTTTATTATACCGGTATGTTTTTAAAAACTCCCTGGGAGGGGGCGTGTCTGGCCGGCGTTCAAGATGGCTTCTTAACTAGTTAGCTCCATGAGCCGTGTGAGGTACAGCGGCTATATCTGCAGGGATCGGTGTGTGAGGTGTACATAAATTGTTCCTTCACTTTCCCTACCTGTTGGAGAATGATGAAGAAGAAAAGGGGAAAGCTGGATCTGCGGAAACGTTCTAATTTCTTCAGACCGCAAACTTCCCAGGAGTCCGAAGATGGCGCCGAGGCACCTCTGCAGTCTTCTCCCGCAGTCAGAGAGCCGGACGGATCTCCTCGCAGCACTAGCCCTGGTCGTTTCGGAAAGTCTCCTGTTAGTCCGTGGGAGTCCTCTTCTCATTCTGATGTGTTGCATGCCTCCTCCCCACTTCAGAGAGCACCTACTGGCTGTCCAAACGGCTCTCCGGAAATCCAGCCTGGGGATGATCAACAGCCTGATAGGCCTTGGGAAATACAGGCTTTAGAGCTCTTCCCAGCTGATGAAGACAAGGTGTCTTCTTCAATGCTCAAAGCCATTCTTCTTTTACTACAGCATTCCATTCATCAGGATATAGTGTCCATAATGGATAAAGGTATTTCTACGCTTTCGGGGCACGCATCTAGATTGCACCATATAGAAAATTAAATGAACGAATTCTCCCAAGTATATAACGATTTGGTGGATGCTCATACAGAAAAATGTAATGATGTAGAATGGCTTAAAACCAAAGTGGCTGACCCAGAAGACCGTTCCCGCAGGAACAATATAAAGTTCAGAGGGGTACCAGAATCTATATCGCAATCCTCATTGTCCGCATTCTTATGCTCTATGTGTCAGACATTGCTTCGAACTGCATCCGATGCATCTGATATGGATCTTCTTATAGTCCGGGCTCACAGGATTCCTAAGCCATCTTTTATGTCTAAAGATACACCTAGAGATGTGCTAGCACAAATTCATTTCTTTCATATAAAGGAGAAATTGATGTCTGCGGCAAGGAATGCGGCGCAGCTGGAAGCACCCTTTAAGAACATTCAATTGTTCGTGGACGTATCCTCCCTTACCATACAGAATAATAAAAAGTTGATGCCCATTACTAAACTCCTGAGAGAACGCAATATTATTTACAAATGGGGATACCCCACCAAAATGCTTGTTCTGCTTAATGGAAAATCCCATGCTATCTCTTCAGTAGAGGAAAATATGAAGTTTCTCCAAACACAACATCTTCACCCTCAAGCCGATGAGAATGGGAACAGTTCTCAAAAATCGCCTAAAAAGTTAGATGCCGATTGGAAACGTACCACTTGAATCCACACACCTCCAAATATACCTTTTGGCATTGTGCCACAAATGTTTTCTATTCCCTGTATTATTTTGGAACTACTGACCCCTTTGTTTATGCCCAAGTGCCTAGATTTTATTCCAGTGCTGTTCTTTTTTTTTATCAGTATGTTTTTTTACTCTGTTTTTCTTTTATAGTCTTTTTGTTTTTTTTTCTTATCAGTATCCATGCTTCTCAACCATTTAAAACCTCAACGAGTCATTACATTATTACATTTCACCCCCACCAACTGTATTATGCTGTATATGGCGGCTGTTGGATGATGTCTCACCTATTGTTTTCTGTGCATTGTGAATACAGGTACTTTTTTGCACTCTTTACTTTAGCCATATGGGAATAAGAGTAGTTTCTTTAAATGCACATGGGTTGAATAGCCCTTTTAAATGTTCCTTGGTACAACAAGAAGTTCAAGCTTTGGGTGGAGAAAATATATTTCTTCAGGAAACTCATTTCCATTCGCAAAAGTCACCGAAATAGAATTTAAAGCCCTTTTCGCATCAATATTTGGCTACAATTCCGAAAAAGTCCTGCGGGGTCATGATCGCAATTAAGGACTCTATCCGATTCCAATGTATCGACCATGTGTCTGACCCTGAAGGTCGATAGACCATTTTGATTTGCAAGTTGGACTCTTAAGAGTTTTTACCTTAGTGAATTTGTATATGCACTGAATTAAAAAGAACATGTGTGTCTACACAAAGTCAAGCATAATAAACGAGTACAACATGGTCTCTTGCTTTGAGGCAGTGACTTTACCAGTACACCTGATTCCCTAATGGACACTACGTCTTCGGCAAAACGTGTACTGAGGGATTTTAAAAAGTTTTTGATTACCCAAGACCTTTATGATGTCTGGAGATGCAAACATGGTTCCGAACAGGACTTGACCTATTTTTCTTTATCGCATCTTATCTACTCAAGGATTGATTTTTTCCTTACAGAGTTTAGATTATTAACAAATGTATCCTTTTCTAAGATTGGTATGATAAGGTGGTCTGATCATGCACCAATTGAAAAATCCTCCTGAGAGAATAAGGTGCCTTAATAACTTCCTTCCTAACAACCCTAAATTAAAAGAAAAAATCACCCGGGCATAGGATTTGTATTTTTCTACAAAAACCACTGAAGGTATTAACCAATTTAGTCTCTGGAATGCCCATAAGGCTTTTATGAGAAGTCCTTATTAAGTTGGAAGCTTATGAGAAAAAATGTTTACGCCAAATTAATGATGTACTCCAATCTATCCAGGCGGGTGAACTTAAAAATAAGAAGACCCCTTATTTCCAAATTTCCGAACAACTGCTGAAGGATAGATTTTTACGATCTCTCCTTTTGAACAAATATGATCTACTTGTTCGGAAATTGAAAGCTCAGCACTATGTTTCGGGTAACAGAGCTGGTGCAGTTTTGGCATGTAAATTGCAGTCTCAACGTATGAAGTCACACAAATCTACTATTGTAGATCCTACAACTGGCAAAAGCTGTTAAAGTCCCCACAATATTGCGGAAGCCTTCCAAAATTACTACAAGGCTTTGTACAACTTGCACATGGATAGAGATACTCCGCAACCTACATCTCAAATGATCTCTGCTTTTTTGGATTCTATTTTGTTACATGTTCTAACGGACGACCAAATAAAATCCATCTCAGCTCCATTTTGGGTACCCGAAATTATTGGGGTTATTGAGTCTCTTCCTAATCATAAGTCGCCACGTATTGATGGATATTCCAACGAATACTATAAAATGTTTAGGCATGTTTTATCACCATTTATGGTGAGTATTTGATGCAGCTTTTGCAGCTGGTACTTTTCCTGATGAGATGTTACAGGCCCTTATTGTCACCCTACCTGAACAGGGCAAGGATCCTATTCAAACCAACCAATAAAGGCCTATCTCGGTAATAAATTCAGATATTTAGATCTATTCCAAATTTATTGCACTACTAATTGCTAAAATTATGCCCACTATAATTAATCCTGGTCAAGTGGGCTTTGTATCAACTAGACAAGCACTGGATGACGTACCTGGTACCAGACGCCTAATCAACATTATTAAATATGTTGAAATTCAAAAATGCCCTTCTCTGCTATTTTCTTTAGATGCAGAAAAGGCGTTTGATAGGGTGCACTGGGGCTATCTAGCTGTTGTAGTGGAGAATTTCCGATTTGTAGGTTGGATTGGGAGGGCTATTATGGCCTTATATACCAAGCCCAGTGAAAGAGTTTTTACAACAGGTGCTTTGTCCTCGCATTTTTCAATTACCAACGGCACCTGTCAGGAATGCCTGTTGTCACCTGTAATATTTACTTTATAGGTAGAACCCTTGGCAGAACTTATTCTTTCAGACCCTACTATTAAAGGCATTACTATTTTTGATACAGAACATAAAATAAAATTATTCCCGGGCGACATTATTCTTTTGTTAACAAATCCACAGAAATCTCTAATGGCAGTTCAAAATGTACTTTCATATTTTGGTGCTGTTTCGTACTATAAACTTAATTTCTCCAAATCTCATGTTTTGCCTTACAAGCCACTATTACAAGACTAAAAACAAATTTTCATTTCTGCGTCTGGGACACCATTTTTGGGGATTTCACTTCTGAAATCTACCTCCACTATGATTTAAATTATAAGCCCTTTTTGATGACTCTTCCTGCATAATTGAGTAAGTTGAATAAAGGGGAATTATCTATCTCTGGCAAAATCGCTGCTTTTAAAATGATAACTCTTCCCAAACTATTGTATAAGTTCAGGACACTTTCTATGCCTATCCCTAAGAAATTTTGACAAAGAAATGGTCACTCATGTGCAGACACAGGAAGCAGGGAGGGATGAGTTTTCCAGACATTTATAATTATTATAAGGCAGCTGCTCTTTCCCAACTTTTATAGTGGTGGCAAGGGTTTTGGGATAAAAGATGGGTCGAGATAGAATCCGCATTTCTTAACAATATGAATCTCCAGCACTTGCTTATAGCGAATAAATTAGGTTTACCTGATGTGCCTTCCCCACCCATTCAAGGTTCTTTACAGATTTGGCACAACACTAATGTCAACTCTTTACAACCTAACTCCACTATTCAAATCACTCCCGATCTAATTATCTAATTTTGAATTATTTATACCCCACCTACAACTATCTAAATGGCTTGATAGAGGAGTGAAAAAGTTTAAAGATTTATATTTTTTTCAATCGGTTGAGTCATTTCAAGCATTACAAAAAATATGATATTCTGATGACTGAGTATTTTGCCTATCTTAGAATTCGGCACTATTTGAAACAGTATCCGATGTTCTCTAGAATTTCTATAGAAAGTTCTATTTTTTCGTATTTGCATAACCCGTGTTTTGGGAAAAAATGAATTAGAGTGTTTTATAATTACCTCAACCAAAATACTGTTTTTGTAAAAACCAATTTATGTTGAAATGGGAATATGGGTTGGACACCCAAATATCATCATCTCGATGGTCTGCAGCTTTGGTCCTCACGAACAACTCTACCAAATTCGCGGATCATTTGGACCTTTATCAATGGAAATGTGGGTACCCTGCATCACTTATTATGGTATTGCAGATCTGTCTGTTCCTTTTGGAATGCAGTGTTTAGGTTGATGTCTAAAATTGTGGGCACACCTGTTTTAACACGGCCAGAAATGGCATTGCTGCATGTCACTTTGGATTCTTTTTCAGTGGAAACAAGGACTGTTAGTATATAGTAGTTCTGCTTAGTTTGCACTCACGAGAAAATGGAAAAGCTCAGATGTACCCGAAGAAACAGAAGTAATTCACAATCTGAGTTTACAACGTTTGATGGAAAAAAAAAAACCTTTCCTTTGGTACATAACCAATATCACAGATTTTCTAAGAGGTGGGCAGTGTGGTTGCAACACCCAAAATGTGTATTTTTGAATAGCTGAAATTAGCTAGATACTTGCTGTATCTATATTTGTTATGTCTTTTGTATTTTTATTTTTCTGTTATTTTATTCTATTAATCTGTTAGTTTCTAGTTTTGTATACAAAATGTAAAATTGGACCAAACTGCTAAATTTTGCATATTGCGGACTGTTCGTGTCAATGCTGTATGTTTGTTAGTTCTTTAATAAAAACTTATTGAAATCTAAAAACTCCCTGGGGAAGCCCATTGCCATGTGTTAACGAAATTGGCTTGCAGGCTAATCTAGGTCAGAGACATCTGCATTAATGCAGTATCAGATGGTCTTCTGTGTCTATTTCCCCTGGAGAATGAATGTATCAGATAAGAAAATCCTTCATTTTTTTAACTATGCTATTCTCTTCCACCTTTGAGACTAGTAGTGATGTCACTACTAGTGCTGCGGTTTGACAGATCAGAGCCATGGCTGCTGGAAGCAAGTATGGTTATTGCAGGTATGTCCTTAACGACAGCACTGCTCTGCAAATAGAGTAATTATTTTCATCCCAAAACTATAGTTTGTGCAGGTTCTGTTGTGTATCAAGTTATCGTTGTGCTTTTAAGTAAGTGTTGTCAAGCTGTAATTACCTGGGTATTATTTTTCATTTTTCAAGGTTCTCTGGTACTCACAATATCATCAAATTACAATCACCTTTTTTAATTTATGCTAATACTAAAGTGTCACCCAAAATGGGCCCAAGTAATTGCAAGAAAATGTTATGGGTTACAACCGCAATAAAAAGCAAAAAACATCAGTCAGACTTTGTACAACTCTATCATGGAGAAGCTATATGTATAGACTTCCTATTATATACAAGGAAGACTTTCAGCCTCAAACTCTTTCAGGGGACAACACCAAACCATTGATTCAGGTATGTGGATGAGACACGGGACACTGTGATCTACAAGAAACCTACTCACACAGAGATGATTAGGCTCTGCCCTGCCTAAGGCTAAAGCAACAGACTGTTGCAATATCAATGAGAAATAGTTCACTGCTATAGGTTGTTTATTGCTGGAAAAGTAAATGGGTGAAGCTGGATCACATTTTGCATTAGTGCACAGGGTGATGTCATATGTTAAAAGTTCAAAAAGTCAGTCAATTTATTTTATCTGAATGAGCTACTGTTGCACCATAATGTACCTGTACCCTTTTATTTCTTTTAGATGTGTTGTGTGTCAATAGTAGGTGGGAATAATAACACCCCCCCCCCCTTCCCCACGAGGTGTGGAATTCTTTTAAGGTCAGAAGTACACATGACTGAAGAAATTCATCTTTATCAAAGGCATGTTCTTTAGAGTAGTACCTGATGCAAAGGAACATGTGGAATAAATTCTAAAGTAAAGTACAATTTTGATTGGTTATGTTTATTCTTTCATAAACATATTTTTGAAGCTCACAGCCTGGAGTTCTGCTCTAGATAGAATTCCAATCCTATACAAATCTGCATATGGTTATAGAAATGTAGCTAATAATGGAAAAAATACTTATATTTGGATGAAATGCTTGAAAGAAGCAATAGGCATCTGTATTTTGTTTTATTTTTATTTGTGTTCATCATATTACATATTCATGCCTCATTAGGTTATTTTTATCATTTTTACAAGCAAGTCAAAAAGTATCTGGCAAGTTATGCAACTACTGGAAAATCTATTTTTATTTAGACAAATTCTTATATGAGCCTACAGAAGTCACATTGTTTAGAAAATAAGATTTGCTGTTCATCTACTTGAATTCATACAAAACAGTTTGAACATATTTCAGCCCTATGTTTCATTCTTGGGCTCCTGGCTATTCTCTACCCTTGTTAGTACAATTATGTCTCAGAATGTTTGATAGGGTCTTAATAAAATGTAAAACTCCTAACACAGTTACTGAGTTATTCCTGGCCAACAAATCTTTGACAAATTAGGACTAAAATCAGATTTTAGAAAGATGTTAAAGAAATAAAGTTATTGGGTTGGCCTAACCACTGTATGCAAGGAGTTTGAATGTTCTTTATGTATTCACATGGGATTCCCCTGGGCACTAAGGGTTCCCCTACATCTTGAAAAACATGAAGTAAGGTTAATTGGCTCACCCAAATACCCTTGATATGTGTGTTTAGAAAAAAGGACAAAGCAAAGAGAGGGCTGCCAGGCTGCAGCAAGTGCGCTTGACGTTCAAAATTATAATAAAATACTACTAAAAAAAATGAACAATGAAATAAAAAAAATGGGCTTAACACATCATTTCAAGCAACAAGAATAATCCTGTTAACTGGATGACAAATATTTGCTTTGCAAACATTTGCCACACCATTATCCTTTTACTTCTTTGGCTCACCTATTAGGTTTTTTGATTTCTTCTTCTGACAGGAAGTAACTACTCTGTCTGAATGCAATCACTTTAGGATCAGCATCACACCATTGTTTTGGACCAGCTTCCTGATAGTGACAAATGTCAATATTTGTGCACTAAGTATTCTGTGGTCTTAACTAGAAGCACTTAGCAGTATAGTTCTCCCCAGATCCTTTTTCCCCAGGCAACCTGCCCAGCACTCATGACTCTCTAACCCACCTGTCAATAGCATTGCTGGTGTCCGGAATGGATGACAGCGGAGCATGAGCAGCCCCACTATCCCAATGGCTATCCCACAGTAAGGTCCTCCATAAATGTATTTCTTAAACATTTTCAAGAAGACATGTTTCCAAATCATACACCTGTGCATTGCAAGATCAGGTGACATGAGGAACAACCTGGAAGAAAATGGTAGTCCTGGGGAAGAATGACAAGCACCGCAAAGAGGAGAGGAGCCAGGCCAGTGCAGGACTAACCAGGCTCAGTTTGTGGACGGACGAAGTGAAAAGTTTTTTTCACAAATGTTCCACTAGATACAGCCCAAGGGTCATAAAGTTGCATTTACGGCATATTCATGACATTAACCACTGCTAGGCCTGAAAAAGTCTAGCAGTTACCAATCTCAGATGCCTATCAGTTGCCATAGTCACTCGGGAGAAGTAAATGGCACAGATTTTGCTGCTAATGTTAAAAAAGTTTAACTGATTACACTACTTCAATTGAGTATACTCTTACAAGAACATGGAACAAAAGGAAGTGGGATCAAAATACATAGGCACTGGACAGTTGAGGTATAATACAAAGAAATGGAAAAATAGGAAATATTAAGTGGGCAGACGTTATAATGTTGGAACAAAGTATAGGGGAAGGTAGAACACACCTGGAAACCCTACATGTTGTTGTGCAACCTATATGAATATATCTACAAAAATTGGACTTGTGGGTCAGTGCATGGAACACTTAAGTGAGATCACAACCTCAAAAAATACACCTTTTCTTTTTCTTTTGTAACCACCTCCGGACATTTGTGGCCTAATACAGGGAATATATAGTGAGAGGAGTGATCCTTAAAAGCTTTTCCCTATTTGAATACATTTTAGTCTGTATCATTGCCACTTGCTATCATCTTTCCATTTTTTTCTGACCACTAGAGCTCATCAGCTGTTTGTTCTTTCCTACACCTATCAGTCAGTTTAACATTTCCAGCTAGATGTACTTTCTAGGATGACAAGATGTAGTGCAAAGGAGTATAATCCCAATGTCATTAGTGTTTTTTAGGCACATAGAAGCGTTAGTCTTGTATTTAAAATATAGTTTGACTTGGAGTCCTTCTCGATGGTGATAGATTTTCCCCAGATTTGTTAGCTCTTGTCTTGCTCTGAAATAGTTGATTTGCCTAAAAAGTGAGCCTCTACCTTTTTTTTGAGCTTGTTAACCAATTTGTAACAAAAATGTATATAACAGGGTGTAGCATGCGTACCTGAAAAAATTATTTATGCAGTATTGAGCCAGGTGCATATATGGGTTTATTAAAATTGCCTTCTGAAATCATGTTTGTAATATTTATGTATCAGATAGGTAACATTAGGAAAAATGTGATTGTTTTTATGCATTAGTTGTCTACCTTCCTCCAGTCTGCTGACTGGACAAATAAGTAGCAGCTTTGAATGAGGTATTCACTCTGAAGTGGTTGCAGAAATAGGTGTTTTAGTTTTAGGATTTTACCTCACTTTTTGCACTGGTAACAGCTGCAAAAGTTTCCAAAAGGGTGAATGTAATTCCCTAAAATTTAATTTACTATACTTGTGGCTGTCCAGTTGACCTCAGACCACCATTTTGTTTTACAAAAACTCTAGCCATTATTTGAGATATTTTCTATATTATCTCATATATCAGAGAGAAAAGGATTGACAATATTGTAAAAGTAAACTCCAAGATGATTGTCCTATGCGTTGATAGTTTCTTAGTGTTGATATGTTTTTAGTATCCAGGCATTATTATGGCTGCCATGTTACCCTACCTCCAGATTATCCTTTGTTAACTGTAATCTTATTTCCTGTGAACACTGACCTGACCTCTACCAACTTCAGAGGTGAACTTGCCACTACTCTCCTTTACACTTCACAGTCTGCAGATCTGTGATTTACTCCCATATCTAAGTTCGCATTAATGAGTTTGCAGACCAGCCCTAAAGCATTATGGAGCAGATGCTGATAAACAAAAGATAATGTCTTAATTTTGAAAAATAGAAACTATATATATTTATATACACACAACTTGAAATATTAGTGTACTACAGACCAGATAAAAAAAGATTTCTGTTTGACTGGTATGGATGTATGCCCTTTAAGATGCTATTTTCAAATTAGCCTATTACATTATTGCTACCTGTAAAATTCACAATCTGGCTGCTGAAAAATCTTTCTTTGTAAAATTTGATGAATATTCTTTGGACAGCAAACTTGCTTATGTGTAAATGATGTTTAGAAAATTTGGTGATTACTATTTGTATTACTAATTTCTTGAGAGGTAGTGTTCCTATATGATACCTTCTGCTAGGTTTTTAATTTCCTTTTACGTTTTTTTTCCATTTTGCTGTAACCCCTTTTAAGCAATATTTGCCTTTTTGATTGTTCCTCACAGTGATCATGATTACAGCAATTCCTACAGACTCTGAGATATAGGGAGTAAAAAATACTATGAAAATAGGTGGCTGCATGAGCCATCTCTGTATGGAATTGCTGGGCCGTAAGTTTAGGGAATCATGTAGAAGCTAACATAATTTCATGTACAATTATCTCAATTTCTATAAAGTTTGTATTTATGATTCCATAGTGAATTTCAGAAATTGTATATGTGTAGTTTGGATATGAAATGATATAACTTTTGTCTAAACCATAAAAACATCATCTATGTATCAACAACACAATAAAAAGATAGTTATGCTGCTTTTACTGGCACCAATATACTACAGTGGAATACAAATGCCACCTGGTTCTGTGCCCTCTTCGCCTATCTTCCATGCTAACTTTTCCATGCTAGGCCTTTATTGTTCCCTCCTATTTGAGACCTGATTACATTGCCTGTTGCCTTGAGCGTTTTTGACATTGATGATTTGTACTGATGTTGATATGGTTTATGTTTCCTACCCCTTTCCCCCACCCAACGCTCATGCTCCTTGGCCCCATCCCCTAGACTTCTACCACTTATCTCAAAGCTGTTTATGCCTTGTTGACATCTATATTGTATCACAGCTGTATGCTATGTGTTAAGTTTTGTAAAGATAGTAATTTATAATATTTATTATTATTGTAATTAATAGCTCCCTTTTCCATCATCAGCAGATACAGGTTTGTGTTCCCATTTCCTCACACTGCATCTGGAAGTAAAATATATTCATGCATAACCAATACATTCTTAGTTAGAATGTATGTCCAAGTAGTTTAACATTCTTCTTATGTAAAAATATCCTGGTCACTTCAATGTCTTTTTTTCATGCTAGAGCAGTGTTTCTCAGAGTTGCTCCAGAGGTTGCTAGGGGTTCTTTAAACAATAAACAATTTGTTACTTCTAGGTCAGTTTAACTGACATCAATAATATTTTTGACTATCTGTAAAGGTGGCAGCCTTCTCAATGACCAGCAATGTAGGAGGTATTCTTCCAACTAACCACCACACTGAGGATCACAGTATGCATTGCAGTAATTATAGCAGGGGTTCCCTGAAGACCTAAACATTATTTCAAGGCTTTCCTCTATGTTAAAAATGTTGAGAAAACTATGCTAGAATATAGGGTCTCTCTTCTCTACAATTGGTGTTATTGTAACTTTACCAAGAGCCATTCTTAAAGTAAGACTGATTTGTGAAATGATTGTCAATTGTTACTTCCCTAAGCTCACTTACCTCCTGAAGAAGCAGACAGCTGTCTGTATATCATGTCAAGTGTTTTAAGGGTCTCTGTAGGCAATTGGCCAATCTCAAGAACATTACTAATGCCTAAACTTTGTTAAAATTAAAAATGTATGTAGATTATATTCTCACCAACTAGTCACAGGTAGACATAATTTGGAAACAATATATGTATGTAAACTTTAATGTATATTTGCATGATTGAATTAAAATAAGTTTTCTAGAAAAACTGCATTGTTTCTAAACTTAACTTCTATTTGATGCCTTAAAAGATATGTTTTATCACAATATGTTTTCTTTGTTCAATGACATTGAGCATCCTCCTATGATTCATGGGAGGACAAAAATCCATTTAATTTGACATATGTTAAAAACATGCTTGGGATGAACATAGGTCTATACACTGCCACAAAGGTGAATAGAAAAGGGTAGACTCAATGGACTTTTTCTAACATTTTTTTCTTTTTAGTAGGTATGTTTCTCTGATAACACATTATTTTCAATAAAATACCTGGAAATCTTCCCTTAAATGTACTTATGCCCACAATATGGACATAATTTTTTATATACTATTTATAGATTCTTAACAATCTAAAACAATAGAAGCCAGGTTTTAATTGATTTCTAACAGCTCAAAAACCCTTGCTGATTGTTTACATTAGAAGTCTGGAAGCCTGCCCCAGTATAATTCGAGATCAATAAAAAGTAATAAGGAAGGAATAAGTGAATATATATATATAGTGCTAGAATCGAAGATTTGGTGCCAAATTTGGAGGCTATTAGGCATCACCTACCTCATCCTTGCCTGAACAAGGGCTTAAAGAGCCCAGACTATCTGGAAAGTAATGGGTGGGCCAGGCACTCCTTTTTTCCAGGACAGAAATTGAGGGTGGCTCTAGAGAACCTGGCTGTTTAAAAAAAAAGTCAGTTGTCTTTAAGCCTTTGTGTGAGCCTAGGAGATCTTCCAAAGTTCAAAGACCAATACTCCTGATGAAAGGGTCATTTTGAATCTCAGCAAAGAAAAGTTTAGAAAATCTGAAGGGAGCATAACTGAACGTTGTTATGAAACGTTGTTTCATTGTTTATTGTTGTTTCATTGCACGTTGTTAAAATCAAAGTCTTTAAAGCTGCACCACCTGGTACCTGTGAGTACCAGATCCTATCTTGATAGAGCTGCCTGGGAGGCAGGACTTTATATGCTGACCATCTGAGACTTATGCTGAAGCCATTTTGTGTTGGATTAACCTCCCTGGTGGGAGGCTAGGGTTAATTTTCAGTGGCAATGTCCAGCTGGCATCTGGGTCCACGGTGTGTGAAAATTAAACATGAGCTTACAGCTGGGGGGCAGAACTGTGCGGCTGGGAGGCAGGTCTCGGCAGGATATCGAAAATGTGTATTTTTAAATGCACTACTTTTACACTTAAAATACTTATTATTTATACAGCCAGGGAGGTTAAGCTGTTTTTGTTATGTTATGTTGAAGTGAAGCCTATGTGAGTGATGTTATGCTTGTCTCACAATAAATGGACCTGGTAAACATCCCACAGTGTACTGCAATGTGCTGATCCCCCTAACTTCACAATATAAAATATATAATTAATATTTCAGCAACTGTGTTGTGAGCTTTAATAAAATAAACCATAGCTAAATTAAAGAGTTTTTTGTTTTTTTTTATTCTCCCTATTTTCCAAATGTATATAAAGAAAGGTTTTGGCCTGTTGGACACATCAGCTAACTCTTCTTCACAGCTATTTTAATCCAGCAAAAATTGCACTTCACCACTGAATCCCACAATGAGCCTATGACTTTTTATGTATTAAGTGGTATTTATTCATGCTATCAGTAAATGAAATGAATAAGTCAAAAATATCAAAAAAATATTGGAAATGTAAAAAAATCCTAAAATTTAATAGTCATTTTCAAAATAATTTCAAAGATCACAACAATGACATTGGATACAATGGATTGGATTTGCATTTACTGCAACATTACCTTACAATACAAAGTCTTTTAAATGTAGTAGCTATCACAAACCTGTGAAAAAGTTTCTGTTGTGCTAACCTGCATCCTTGTCAGTTTACCTTAATCAAATCTTAATGTAAACAAAAGGTTATTTATTTATTTATTTTTTTTAAATAATAAATCTCTCCTAATGTAGAACGCGTTCATTCACTTCAAGCTTTACAATTCTACTCTTCTACTATTATTTATATCAGACAATGATGGGTAAATTTTGAGGCAAATACATGGAGTTGAGTGAATATGTAAATCTTGCATGAGTAAAAATCGAGAGAAAATGCATTTTTCAGTATTTTTTTTTTTTTTACTATTTATTCCCAATAAACACAAAAGGTGTATATTCAAGTTTTGCTACCAAATAAAAAGCTCTATTGAAGCAAGACCACTGCTGCTTAGCCTGCCGGACGAACTGCAGGTCTGATATGGACCTTTAAAAGCTTTCTCTTTTCACTTCCAGTGTCCAATAAGATCAGGAGGGGAATGTAGAGTTGCTCTGGTCTGCTGAAGTAAAGATTAGGCTCACTTTAGGAATCTTGCCTTGTATAAACTACTTTTACTCAAACCCATCTCTAATTTTTAGCTTGCAGTTATAAATAGTTTAGAGCTGTATTACAGTCTGCTGAATTTAATTTTGATAGTACATTTAAGCAGAGCACCTAGGAAAACAGATTTTCCCAGAAGTGAACAAGTGCTGCGTTGACAAGAAGTACTGGGTTGGACAGCTTTCTATGCCAAGAGAATCAGCTTACATCTCTCTCCAGACCTGCATCCAAAGTGTCATCCTTTTAACAAAAAAGGTCACAATTTGATATAGAACGAGAATCTGACGGGAGTAACAAAGCCTTACACAGCTAGGTTGTGCTAACATGGGGCCAATGTTGACTTCAATAGAAAGCCCAGTCTGAATTTACCAATCTCTATAAAATACATTCCACTATGTCTGCAACACCCCTCTTCCCATTTTAAAAAGTCCTGATGGGAAGATTCTCTATTTGTACAATGCCTAATACATGTTGTATTAATTCCTGTTCAATTTGGCTGCCTCTGTGAAAGATCCAGCAGGGTGAAGTTTCAACCACAGCTTAACAGCTGTGGTTGCAACTTCTCCCTGTTGGATTTTTCACAGGCCTCCCTACATTTACTCTAAAAAACAAACATAGTACGGGGTAGCAATGGATCTCAAGACTTGGCTGAGTGTGAAAAAGGGGTACAGAGACTTTTTATAATCATTATACACACTCAGATTACAAACCATGCTGTGGCCACTTGTCACAGTATTGATATACAAATTATACAGTTTAATGATATGTTTACACGTGGCTTTTAAGGGGCCATGCGGTGCTGCAAATTGTCAGTCTTTCACAGTACTGCGCCAATAGTTAGATACCAGAGTTCTCACATGAGTCACAACAAGACAAGATCGTTACTACCTGGAAGTACCAGTTGTTTCAGTTTCTCCCAACAGTTTAAAAGCCCTGTGAGGGAGAAGAGGAAATGAGAATGAAGCTAAAATCTTGCTTTTAAAGGCTTGTGTACTCAAAGGCTGCAACTCCTTGCTAGCTGAAATAACTCAATAATACATACATTGTTGAATAGGTGTACATTTATCATAGACATAGAGGGGGTTCAATAACAACACAAATCAGACATAACTATCCACCTCTGTTATACTCTGCAAAACTACTTCACACTGCACCCTCTTTTGTAGGTTAGGCATAAAATGAAGGTCAGCTACAGTGGTTTAGCTGCAGCATATATGGTCATAAAATACACCCTTTAGCCACAAATCACTTACCCAGCTATACAATCAACCAAAATATTCCCCATCAATGCAAATTGTTTAAGTGTAAAAAACATACAACAATTTTATACAGTTTAAACCGATGTCTGTAGCAATAATTATATTCTTGAAATATAAAGTATGATTTAATCAAAATTAGAAAAATTTTGCTGGCATAGGTAACTAAATGCACTTAAGCATCCCTGAGTAATTCCCAATCATCCACAACTAACTGTAACTCTAAGGACCATTTCAGATTTGCAGGGGACAGAGTGTTTTGTTGCAGGCTCAAATGCAGTCCCAACTACTCCCAATCGAATATATGGGGGCAGTTAGAAGCCACTTTGCGCTTGCGTTGGCAGCTGTGGTGAATTTTGGGTGATTCCAGAAAACGGTATGTGGTTCTGATCATGTGGCTGCATTTCCCTACATTAATTGCAGTGTAGATTGCCAAATCCTAGATGAATAGCAGCCATTTATTTGTGCCTGAGAGAAGCTAACTGATCGCAAAAGATTGTTTCCAATGACAAACATCTGACGTGTGTACGTACGTAGCCTTAGACTGGGTCTGCACGGGCAGTTTTGAAACCGAAAATAAACGTTCCTACCACGTATATATACGTTTTTATGCACTTTTACAAGCATTTTAAAGCTTGACTTTAAAACGCTAAAAAAAATTTTATAAACGCTTATGACGCATTTTACCGCGATTTTACATACAAGCGTTTATAAAAGTTTTACTTTTAATCCTTTCAGAGATTGAGTACAGGGGTACATAAAACCCCTTACTCATTGCCTTAAAGGAAAAAAATATGTGTAAAAATCTGGACAAGGCTTTAATGGTAAATCATTTTATTTAATGTGTGTGTGTTTTGTAGAACTAAACTTTTTTTTTTTTTTACAGGTTATCATCTCACAATGACAGGATGATTCATTCATAACATGAGCACAGCCGTGGGAATCCCCCTGACAGTGAGGGATCCTCTGGCACTAGGGCTTAAATGAAGACAAGGCTCCCCATTCACCTCTAGTGCTCTGTGATTGGCTGAGAAATAGAAAACCCTGATGACAGCTCAAGCGTCATCAGGATTTCCATTTTCTCAGCCAATCAGGGAGCAGAGCAAGCAGTGGAGCTCTGCTATGCTGACAGCTCTGCTCCTCTGATTACACCTGCAGCCCTAGAGGAGTTGTAACATGTGTTCTGTATCTGTAGCTCCTTTTGAGCATGCCAAAGTAATAAAGACAGATTTTTTTTTTTTTAAGTTTTAAACCTCCTCCCTGAATAAAAGAAGGTATTTATATCTCTTATAAAAGGGTTGTCTATCCTTTTATGTAAGGTAAAAATTTTAGTTTAGGCCCGCTTGAAGGATTTAACATGCCATTATGGAGGCTGCAAAAGATCTATCCTCGGAAGCCAGGATCGTGAAAGATTGTTTCCAATAACAAAAGATCTTTAGCTCCTTCTGTAGTCCATCAGACCACTCCAAATACTTGCTGCAGCTTCTAATGTTTGTTGTGCATAAATCAAAGCATGCAGGGAAATGCGAATATTCACTTTCACATTATACTGTAGACTTGCTACAACTGTGCAAAAAGATATTGATTAAAGCAGAACTAAAAAAAAAAATTTACTTTCACAAATACGTTGATCCCTTTCGAGGTTTTCTGATTTGGGTCGAATGTTATTCTGAAATCCTCCTTCCTCCCCATGCAGAGGTAGCGCCAGGCACCACCATCTTCTTTTGCTCTCTTCCACTTTCTGCCTATGTCACCTGATCTTGCACTGCAAATGAGTGGGCAGCATTTTCTTTTTCCCCATTAAAGAAAATGCTCCTTCTGCGCATGCCTGAGATCGTCCGAGGGTTGTCTAGCCTTTTATGTTAAGTTAAAAAAATTTTAGTTTAGGTCCGCTTTAAATTCATTGGTAAGAATATGTCATACACATCACACAGGTATTGCTGTCCCCATCTATATTTTAGGACTGATATCCCGGATCTCTCCCTATTAACAAACAGCAAGGTGAGTTGGCTGTTTGCAATTCTGTTAAGATTCTAGCGTAAAGCTAAAGGTTGCCCCTATGCTGGGAAAATATCTGCTATAAGATCTCCTCCCTATTAATACCAAAAATCACAATTTTACGTCCTGATAGTAATGTCAGCCATGAAATGCTAGAACATGCAGGATAGACAGATTAAAATCTAAACGTGATCTGCTGCCATGTGTCAAACACAATGGGGAAATAAGGATTACAGGCGTAACTGGGTGCCTCATCAGTGCTATATGTACACAACTACACTCTATGTACAGTATATGTACAAAATGTGTGTCCTCCTATACATACTCCATGTATATACAGTATAATGTGTTCTTTGTATTCATACCCCATGTGTGTGTGTATATGTATATATATATAATTATAATAATATAATGTGTTCTTTCTAAACATAGGGGAGTCATAGTGTATATCACACTCCACTCCATGTACACATAATATAGGGTGTTCCCCCATTACACAGGACAGTAATGGTGTACATGACATTGTCCATATTATATGTCTGGATCAATATACATATGCCTATGTGAGCGTACACGGTCAGGTGCCCCCTGTAATCCCCTGTAATGCTCCTGGGTCCCCGCACCCATCTCTTCTCACCCCCTCGATCGGGCAGTAACTCACGCGTTGCCCACGTAGATCCGGGGGAAGACCTCGTTGAAGTGCTGGGAGGGGAGGCAGTAGAAGCCGCCATCGTTGGCCAACAGCTCATTGAGCGCCTGAACAGAGATCTCATATTCCGACATAACCACGGCCTGCAACCGACAACACCGGGCGGCCTGCAGCCTGTGACCCGCCCTCTATAGCCGGGGTAGGCGGACTCCCAGCGTCGAGCTCTGGGAACGGCGGCACTACTGGCATAGACAGGCAAACCGGCCGAAAGGAAATGAGGGGCTCTTAGAAGAACATACAAGTCATGGTATATTATGTGTAGTGTAGTATTATGATGCTAGCTTCAATCTGCTGGGCTGTGGCTGTGTATTGACCTCGTCATACAGAGCCGGTTCTGTCATTTTCCTCGCGGCACTGTCCGTACACCGCCCATCGTACGCAATAATGATCCAATACAGCTAGGTGGGGGTCTGTAATTATATTTAGAAGGACATTTAAAAAAAAAGAGAAATGCAAAAAGTGCACATAGATTTATTAGTATATTCTATTGTATTAAAGTTTAACCCCAAAAAGGCATTTTCCTTCATTTAAAAAATGTATTATGTGTTTTAGTGAACCTGAGCGCCAAGATTATGCACACTAAATATATATATTTATATATATATATATATTCCAAACAAACAGTAAAGGCACTTAAAGTGGAAATAAAAGCAATAAAAAAAAGCTCAAGGAGGTAGGTTGTTTATTGCAGAAGGGGCAGTAGATGTCTCCTCAGTAATAAAACATACCTGCTTGTTTGCAACTATTTCTGAAATATATTTGAGCTCTGTGCATGATGCTGGATATCCCAGCATACCCCAAACTGCTGTGTGGGAGTTATATTATTCTGGCCTGGCCAATCAAGATGGCCTAAAATCCTGAACCCTGAAGAGGACTGGCTGAAGATGGCACAGCTTGTGACAGACAGCTGGGTTTATTTAGAAAATTGTGATCAGGCAAAAAATTGTATTTTTATTGCAGAAGGAACATCACCTGTCCTTTCTTCAATAAAGGAAATGCTTGCTCACAGGTTTTTAAGTTTAGTTCCCGGTACTTAGACATTGTGGAGAAATTACTTTTGAAATTGCAGTTTTCCATTTTACTTTCTTTTGCTATACAATCTTGGCCAGCTCCATAATTACACAATAAACATTTTATAAACAAACTAATACAAATTTCAATTGTCAATTCATATAAACAGAATTTTTACTCCTGTGTGTTATGCTTTATCATCAAGATGGGTAAGAAGATGACCTAAATTTTTGTTACTCTTTGACAAACAAGGAATTGACTAGGGGGGAGAATCAGAAATGCATCAGAAAATAGCATTCTAGAAGATCAGACTTATCAATAAATGTAAAACAGTTTCATTATTTTACCAATACCATTCTAATATGTAAAAAAGAAATCCACTGAATGTAGCTTTCTAGCCATATTTGTCAATTTTGATCATTTTACCAGTTTAGTGACCACTACCTTAGAAAATAGGTAGAAAGGTGAAAACTGCTTGAACAACATGCATCCTCAACATTTGTCTTGCCTTGAAAAAACTGATGACTGGTATTGCTAAACTACATCTGGAAATTCTTAATAATGGAACAACTTTGAACTAGGTGCGTTTAAGACTGCTACTGCCACCTCCTGCTGCCTGTCCCACTAGATGAACTTCAGCTTTGTGGTGATGTCACCCTTCTTTGTCTCTGGGAGCTGCCTGCCTCACTGCAAAGCTGCTGCTGCTCTTTGATAAAATAGGTGTTTGAAGCACAACATCACCCTCATCATTACCTAACTGGTTAACCATAGTTGCATTGGGTAATGGTCCTCAATTTGGCTCTCATTTTCCTCTGTAGCCACCTAGATTGTACTGTTTACAGGGGGATTTCTGTCAAACCCCCTCATTCTAATGGTTGGTAATTGGTAGGTACAATGGTGTGCCAATATCTTTCACCACTTTTCCATTCAGATCCTAACCATCAGGACTTAGAATGACCTGCACCTCCACAAATTCTGCCCCAAAGTGGTCCCCCTTTCTATCCTCTGCAAAAAGCATAGTGGATTCCAAATTTGAAATAAAGGGTGGCTACTTTAAAAAAAGACTAAAAAAAACAATGAAGCACTTTAAAGGCACCTGAGTCACTTATAAATTACACAATATTTTTTTAATAACATAAAACTTTATTTTATTGATAAAAACAATAGGTATAGATTTAAATCCATATTATGTACATTTTGTCTGACAGATAACGGCAATAATGTATACTTCTTGTCAGTAAAATCATTGCTGGAAACATTCCTTAGGGATTTTGGTTCATTTTGACATGATAGCATCACCCATTTCCTGCAAATCAGTCAACTGCACATTCATAATGTGAATCTCCCATTCTACCACATCCCAAATATATTTTTTGCAGTGTTTTCCCCAGAAAAATGTTTTCAGCTGGGTGGGGAGAAGCTGTAACCAGGTGGTAAAAAAAGTGGGCAGGGCAAAACACTGCAAATTTAATGCTCCCAGTTATTTATGCCACGGGTATCCAGTAACCTCTAATATTGTGTACGTTGTTCCAACTTTATAATGTCTGGCTTGTTAAAATGTCCAATTTTTCCATTTTTTATTATGCCCAAACTGTTCAGTGCTGTGTATTTTAATCCAACTGTCTGGTGTTCCATGTTTTAATAGTGTTATCCCTTGAAGTAGTAGTAATATTGTGATCAATGTGGTGTAACAAGTTAGGCTTAGCTCACATTAGCAGTAAAAAACTGGGCCATTTACCCCTCCTGAGTGACTACATAGTAACTGCTAGGCACGTGGGATTGGCAACAGGTGGTAAGTGGCAGCACGGGCAGCACGGTGGCTCAGGGGTTAGCACTCTGGCCTTTGCAGCGCTAGGTCCTAGGTTCAAATCCCAGCCAGGACACTATCTGCATGGAGTTTGCAGGTTCTCCCCGTGTCTGTGTGGGTTTCCTCCGGGTACTCCGGTTTCCTCCCACATCCCAAAAAACATGCAGTTAGGTTCATTGGCTCCCCCTAAATTGACCTAGACTACATTAATGACATATGACTATAGTATGGACATTAGATTGTGAGCTCCTTTGAGGGACAGTAATATGATGGTGCTATATAAATACTGTATAATAATAATAATAAGTGCTGGGCACCTGGGATTGGTAACAGGTGATAAGTGCCAGGCTTTTTAAGGTCAAATAGTTTTTCAAGCAGCAGTGGTTCCTGGCGAGAGGAAATTCAGGGGTAAATGCAGCAAATGCAACCTTACTGCCAGCTAAAGCATAAAATCAACCCAAATGAATAGTAAAATCAATAGAATATATAAAATAATAATTTTCTTTATCATTCTGATGCTCACCGTTCCATCAAGTGCTGATCTCATTGCGCATGTGTGAGATTGAGTACTTTTTTTACAATATAGGAAAGCCCCTGATGATACAATCCTGCTGTCCAGTATGCGCAAAAGGAGCAGCCCACAGCCACCTGGAATGTGACACAAATATCCCAGGAGGCTGCAGATTTACCTTGCAGTCTTTATCACCACGACATTAAAGATGGAAGGGGAGGGGTCCTCCCCCAAACCATTCAAAGAAAAAACAAAAACTTTCTATTATAAAAAAAAGGAATGTCACCCTTTATACAATGGTAAAATGCTTTAAGAGCATTGTGCATGTGATAGCAGATGGGGGCAGGACAGCCAGTGTCCCTCCCCCCCTTTATCATTGTCCATATTCTATGGGCAAGGAAAAACTCCCTGTGAAATGTATCCACCCACAGTGTGATAGCTGTGTGTAAAGGGTGCATATCATATTCTGCAGCCCAACAACCCACTGGGCCTGATTTATCAAGCAAGTGCGTGTAAGCTCGCTGCGCGTATATATGCAACGATATACGAGGCATATTTCCGCGAACCGGAGTTGTGTGCTAGTACACTTGCCGGCCGGATTTCTGCCTTGATAAATGAGCAATGGGGTCGAGAAAAGGCCAATTAAGAGGCCAAATAAGGCGATTAGTTTGCAGCTGCGCTATTCAAGAGGATCTGTTAAGCTTTGTCAATGGTGAGGTCATAGCAATTAATTAGCGCACACCTGCTCCCTGTTCTGTGCGCATCTACAGTCCATTACAGGTCAATTTGAATCTTTAGTGCTTAATCTTCTTTTGGGTAAGTGCTACATTTATGTTACATTATACTTATTCACAAAATTGATTCATTTATTGTTACTTTTGTTGCACTGTTTTGATACTTTTTGGTTTGCTTTGCAACACTGCAAACTAATTTAGATCAAGCTGTATATATACTAATTAGCACTTTATAATATGTCATCACACAATAGTATGAATGTCAAAAAAATGTCACCAAGCATTTGTGATCTGATTAAAATTTCATTGTAGTTTGGCTTTATAGAAATCAAATATTTGAAAAAGAATTGTTGC
>NC_092863.1:24709694-24715290 GCF_032062135.1 Pyxicephalus adspersus
TCCCATTCTCAAAGTCAAATATAGGTATTTGAATGTATTATGTACATATTTCTTTATGAATGTCGACCTGTCACTTTTAGTTTGACAAAAAGTACATACACTTTACTACTTATGTAAATATTACTCTGGCAATTTGCACTGATGTTGATTTGCTGCCACACAACTTCTCTGTTCATTTGAAGTAGTGTTATAGGTTTGTTGTTATTGTGCTGTGCTGCCTGATCTTAGCCCTATTACATACAAACACACTTCCACTTGCTGTCCCAACAGGTTGTCAGTTAGTTTTCCAGCTGAGTTGCATACTCATTTTAACACACCTGATGGTACTGGAAGGAGGTCCAGGTTGCCAAGCACAACATCAAACCACATTGATTACCAAGCTCACAAGCACTCTTAGAAATGAACAGATGTTCTGTTGTTGCACAACCTAATTTTGCTAATTAAATACTGGATCGTATGCAAAATTTAGGTGTTTACATAAAACAAATAGTACAAGTATCTAAGACTTCCAGGGACAAATCCACTTTGTGCCAAACATTTGTTCTTGCTTATCCAGCCTTTCAGGGTGTTTATGCAGGTTTAAATGGCATTTTAGACCTTGGCCAACTATATATTGACTTACTTACCGCAGCAGGGTAGTGGAAGCACATAAAGGTGGATTCCTCCTTTAACCAGAAGCAATATCATCTATGAATGTTGCTTGGAGCCAAGCCCAATCTCTGAAATTATAGGAAAAAATAGGCAATCTTTTTAATTTGAAGCATGTTAAGCAATATGCCCCAAAAATTCCTCTTTGCCTATTTCTTTCTATAATTTCTATTTTATATGTAAACACATAAATGCATACATATATGCATGCACATAGATTAGTGCCCATGAGGCAAAACAAACAATATACACCTTAAAAAAAAAAAAAAACCTACAGGAATGAGGATCCTTCCCTGGATACAGAGCGGTTACGCCTTTGGCGCACAACAATGCGCATCACACCCTAAGCTTTGGTGCACAACTATGCACATCAAACAACTGAATTTTAATTAGCCAATTGTGCTGTTTATTAGCCAGTCAAACAAATCATAGAAGGGAACTGCTTAAGACCAAGCATAATTGAATTTTTAAATTGTAGGTCCTGGGAGATTGTAAAAGGAGATCACATAAAAACAAAATTACAAAATTTTTCGAAAAAACTATTCAAAATAAACCTATTTGCTAAAAAGTCACCTTAAAATATAGAAACCGCAAAGACACCACTAAATTTACATGACAGAAAATTAAAAAAACACACATATAAACCCACACTTCCATATAAAGCCAAATTATTTCAAAAAAAGTCCAACAAATATTGCATTCCAAAAAAACTTCCCAAACCAATATGCAATTTTGACCTATCAAGGGGTGGAAAACTGAATTAGAAAATATTTATGCAGGACAAACATTTAAAGGTGGTAATAAAGACATAATTTTGAAATGAAACAATATGGCCACAAACACAATAACATAGCATTAACATTGACTTCTTAATTGCAAAATGGACATTGAAACATTCAAAGTTAAAAAATCTAATTGTGCTATGGTAAGCAAAGTAATAAATGTAGCAATATAGATTAGGCTAGCAAACAAAACACCACCCCCTTCTCCTTGAAAAAAAAAATTAAGACAGAGAAAAAGGATCCTTATATATGCTCATCATTATGCGCACAGGTGCTAAAAATTAACATGCAATTGGGTGTTGGCAGTCCATGAAATTTGGCTGTTCGTTTTTTTTTTTCAGTTTGACATTTTTTTATAATTATTTATTAATCCGATCCTTTAGATTTCTACACTAGTAAACAGCTATTCAGGAAAAACCAAGAAAAAGTAGAAAAGTTATCCTGAACACACACATAAAATAAAATATTTTAACATTAAAGCCTTGTCTTATTTTTTTAACACATACTTTAACCCCATCAAGAAATGAATAGGAGGTTTAATGTACTCCTGTATTCATTACCTATGGTGGGGTGGTAGAGATCTGGGAGTCTTCTTATTAAAGGGGGCTTCCAGATTCCAATGTCCTGCTAAAAAAACTTTTAAAATACCTGATTTTTTTCAACAGAAACGTTCTTAAAAAGCTTACAATCACTTGTAAAAATGCATAAAAATGCATATAAATGTGGAAGAAACGTTTACATGTGTTTTTCAAATATATATATATATATATATATATATATATATATATATTGTATTTTTAGGCGTATAAGATGACTTTTTAACCACGAAAAATCTGTGCCAAAGTCGGGGGTCGTCTTATACGCTGGGTACTTACCTGCAGCTTGCTTCCCCTTGCTTCATATGTCCGGCGCAGTCGAGTCTCCGCTTTGTGCGGGGAGTATGAAGCAAAGGGGAAGCAAGCTGAACAGGAGAACGCGAGCCTGCACAGGAGAAAGTGAGCCTGGATTGGCTCTCCAGCAGAACCCGCCCATTGACTCGGAGGGCTGCGCCTTAGAGGAGTGTGGAGCAGTGTAGGCTGTTACCACCTCCTGTATCCCTCCTCCAATTACCAGTACTGTACTGTTCCTTCTGCCTCTCAGATCTTGCACAAAGTTGGGGGTCGTCTTATTCGCCAGAAAATACGGTATATAATTATATATATTTTGATATATATATATATATATATATATATATATATATATAATTATATACAAATACATAGAAATATAGGGGCTGATTCATCAAGCAAAATCGGAAGCTGGCTCATGCATTCATATTCGCCATCCAAAATCGGAAGCCTTCGATCAATTTATTAACTAAATTTCAGGCGCAAGCGTATTCGCGCGGAAGTTATCAACCGAAATGATCTCGCTGCTGGAGCCACGCATCGCCGGCAGTTTGACACTGGCGAGCTTGCATTAAAAGTCACTGTTCTCCTAAAAAATGAATTTTTCTAATGGCACACATCTTTCACTTAGACCTAAATAAAAATGTTTGGCCTGTTCAAATGTTTTAAACATTTATATTAGCTGATTCTTCAATAGCTGTGTACTGGTGTACAAATCTAAAGGACTGGATCAATAAATTATTATGGAATGTCAAACTGTCAAAAAAACAAACAGCCAAATTTCAAGTACTGCACACGCCCATTTGCGTGTTACCTTTCAACACCTGTGCGCATTATGATGAGCAGATATATGGGTGTTGTCTCACTTGCTTTTTTCCTTTGTCTTAATTTTTTTTGGGTCAAGGAGGGGCTGTTGTTTTGTTTGTTAGCCTAATGTATGTTGCTACATTTGATATTTTGCTTACCATTTAGCTCAATAGCTGCTTTTGTTTTTTGTACTTTGAATGTGTTAATGTCCATTTTGCTAATAAGTCAATGTCAATCTTAATGCTATGTTATTGTGTTTGTGGCCATATTGTTTAATTTCAATAATATGTCTACATTACCACCTTGTTTGTCCTGCATAAATATTGTCTGATCCAGTTTTCCACCCTTGATAGGTTGAAATAGCATATTGGTTTGGTAAATATTTTTGGAGTGCAATATTTTTGGGGCCACTTTTGAAATCATTAGGCTTTATATGCAAGTGTGGGTTTACATGTGTATTTTTTTGGTTGATTTTGTCATGTAAATTTAGTGTTATCTGTGTTCTCTATATTTTAATGTGACCTCTTAGCAAATAGGTATATTTTAAATAAAGTTTTTGTCCAAATTTTGTATTTTTTTTTGTGGGGTTTGTTTTTGTGATCTTTTTACTATGTCCCAGGAGAAGGATCCTCATTCTGGTAAGTTTTTTTTTTTTTAGGTGTATATTTCATGTGCACTCATGTATGTACATACATGCATATATATCTATATGTATGCATTTATGTGTGTACATATACATAGAAAAGCGAAATTATAGGAAGAAATAAGCCTATTGCTTAACATGCTTCAAATTGAAAAGATTACCTATTTCTTCCTCTGATTGATGGGCTTGGCTCCAAGCAACATTCATGGATGATATTGCTTCTGATTAAAGGAGCAAACCCCCTTAATGTGCTTCCACTACCAAGCTGAGGTATATCAATATATAGTTGGGCAAAGTCTAATATGCAATTCAAACTGAATAAACACCCTGAAAGGCTTGAAAAGCAACAACTTATGTTTGGCTCAGTATACAAACCAGCATGTTAGTCCATAATTTCAAAAAAACATAACAAAAAATAAATACAAAAAGTATATTAATATGAAATATGTGCCTACCTATGTGCAACATATAACAGTTACATGCGGGTATTAATGCGCATACAGCAGGCGTATGTGCAAATGCAGGGCGTGGGCATGTTTTTCAGTAGGCAGGAGTAAACCCGGAAGTTTTTATATCTACAATATCAGGCCACGCCCGTTGTTTGCAGAGAGGGACCTGCATTTCATCATTCAGGTAAGTGAATTTTTTTTTAAAGTTTTAGTGGGGGGGGATTATTTTTAGTAGAATAAGCATACATGTTTGTCCATGTTTGCACATTTAAATGTGTTTTTTGCATCATGCATGTTTGCACATTTAAATGTGTTTTTGTGCATCATGCATGTTTGCACATTTAAATGTGTTTTAAGGCTGCTTCTCATATTCCTCAGCCTAAGAACTCACCGTCTTTAATCCTTTGGATGTCCTAAACCTTTGTTTGTAACTTCTTGAAATTTTGAGGATCCTACTAGCTAATACTCAAACCACATTTCTTGGAGGTTGTTGCTGTTTGAAAAGTAAGTGCATCTAGGAGGCAAAAAGCGAAAAGGCCTGCCACTTACGTAGCAAAGAAAATTGGGGTGTTACCCCGATATTTATACCTACATTTCAAGGAACCCCAATTTATTGGGAATGGTGAGGTACATAAAGCAGAAAATGTAGGTTCAAGTAGGGGGACACTTGCTCCTTGCTATGTAAGTGGGCCCGGGGGGACCACTTTTTCAATTAAGGACTCCTATGTGCTTTTGCTTTGGAAAAAGCATTCCCAATGTAGGATTTTCTATAGTGTTTGCAACTGGGATCCCCATATCTTCAAATGCTTGAAATCTGGTGGGCTGTGATTTTGTAGATATTTTGGGACTATAATCCATGAGTGTCCTCTGTGCTTGTACACAGAGTTGTAAGGCTGCAAGATATGACATGCAGAATTCTCACACACAGATATCACACTGTGGTCATGATGTCATTACATATGGGATAGTGGAGAGTGGAGAGTGGATATATTTTCCCAAGTATTTTTTTAAATAGAAGCCACAGCACAGCTATAGAAGGGGAGGGACAGCCTGTGTCCCCATCTCATTCTAGCTGTGCTGTTCTCACATGCCCATCTCACTGCCCATGCTAGAATGGACCGTCCTCTATTGCAGCGGTCCCCAACCTTTTTGGCCCCAGGGACCGGTTTCACGGAAGGAAATTTCTCTGAGGGGGGGGGGGATGCACAGAGAGAAAAGAGAAGACATACTCTGGCGTCTTCTCTTTTCTCTCTGTGCACCTCTGCTGCACCTCTGCTGCTCTGATCACATGACATCTGACAGCCAATCGAGCTGCATGTCATGTGCTCGCATTGCTTGTACACAGACTACTGTGTACATTTACCGGCATCTCATACAAAC
>NC_092863.1:24715586-24716207 GCF_032062135.1 Pyxicephalus adspersus
CTCAATCAGAGGTAGATCATTTGAGGAGCACTAATTAGCCTCCTTACTATCAGGCACAGCTGGAAATTATCCTTCTTTTAGAGATGAGCGAATTTCTGGAAAATGTGATTCGGCCGGTTCGCTGAATTTTCCGAAAAGATTTGCTTCGATACAAATTTATTCCCGGTGAATTGCGCTAAAAAACAGCTATTTATGGGCTGCAGAGAGCCTTGATAGTGGTGTAGAACACTGTGCCTTGCAGTAACACGCATAGGGAGTCTGCTGTGGTAGTGAAATAATACTGTGTCAGTATCACATGCAGATGACAGGCGTCACTATTACAATCACTGCACACTTCACTTATTTGGGCAGTCACAGGGCCAAACTGACTCAAGTATGAACTCAGCCTTACAGGTCCATGTTAGCATCAAGAAGAAGCGCATTCCTTTTAAACCCTCATTAGCTGATTCCACATAGATGTCTACAGAACCTGTTCTATTAACCGCTTATACAAGTAGATCCCCCCCCCCAAAAGAGTGGAGAGGGTGACTGAGGTGGCGGCAGCAGCAGCATCAGGCGGAGGCCACAGAGTGGCACAATGACAGAGTCTGGTGGTGGCCGCAGCATCAGGAGGCCACAGAG
>NC_092863.1:24717098-24722746 GCF_032062135.1 Pyxicephalus adspersus
CCACAGAGTGGCACAATGACGGACTCTGGAGGTGGCCGCAGCATCAGGAGGCTACAGAGTGGCACAATGACAGAGACTGGAGGTGGCGGCAGCAGCAGCATCAGGCAGAGACCACAGAGTGGGACAATGACAGAGTCTGGAAGTGGCAGCAGCATCAGGAGGCTACAGAGTGGCACAATGACAGAGTCTGGAGGTGGCGGCAGCATCAGGAGGATACCACAGAGTGGCAAGGTGACATAGTGTGGAGATGGCAGAAGCAGCAGCAGCAGCATCAGGAGGATACCACAGAGTGGCAAGGTGACATAGTGTGGAGATGGCAGCAGCAGCATCAGCATCAGGCAAATTCCTCTTGTGGTAACTATGGCCCCTGCCGCACTAAACACCCGCTCTGATGCCACACTACTGGCCGGGCAGGACAGCTTTTCCAGGGCAAACTCGTCCAGTTGTGGCCACAAATTCAGTTTGGTTGCCCAGTAGTCCAGTGGATCTTCAATGACGGCTGGCAGGGTGCACTCCAAGTATGCCACCACCTGCTGATTCAGGTTCTGCTGAACCAGCAGGTGGTGGCATACTTGGAGTGCACCCTGTCTAGCTGCTGGTCAGTAGTTTCACTATGCAGGTGTAGAAAGCTGCTCATCAGCGACTCTAGACTCAGGCTTCTGATGGAGCTGGTACTGCTCCTGCCACTCCACCCCTCCCCAGCAGCCATGGCAGTGGAACGTAAGTGCAGAGGGGCCCCCCAGTCAGACCTGCGAGAGGATGGACGATGGCGCAGATAGGCAGCGGCCAACTGACTACATAGGATGTCTCTGTAGTAGTTCAGTTTTTCCTCCCTCTCACCGGGTGTAAAAAAGGCCCCCATTTTGGACCGGTAGCGAGGGTCCAACAGGGTGGAAAGCCAGAAGTCATCCCTCTGCCGAATGGTGACAATTCGGCTGTCACTGCGCAAGCAAGTGAGCATGCAGCGGGCCATTTCTACAAGCCACTCAGAGGGACTCCCTGCTTCCATCTCCACTGCATACTGGCCACGGTGTGTCTGGGTCCTCTGCCTCGTCTTCTTCATCTCCCTCTTGCTCCTCTGACTGCTCCTGCTTCTCCTCTCCTGTCACCTGAGTAGAAAAACCACCCCTTTTCGCTATACATTGCCTTTGCTCCAATGTCCTCCTCTTCCTCCTCCTTCTCCAGTTCAGCCCCCACAGGGCTCATGTGGCCGTGAGATCTAGGCGCCACGTCTCCAGTCCCTTGACCAGCCTGATTTACCAGCATCTGTTCCAGGACATGAAGCAGTGGAATGACGTTCATCCCGTAATCCTGGAGACTGACAAATAACTTGGCCATTTAAAGGGCCTGAGCAAATGGCAGGTGTCACGCATGAGCTGCCACTGGCTGACATCAAAGTTACACATAGGAGTACTCCTATCCGCTTGGATCATCATGAATTAGTTGATGGCCTTTCTCTGTTCGTATAGTTGGTCCAACATATGGAGGGTGGAATTCCAACGGGTGGAAACGTCGCATATCAGCCTATGTTGGGGGATGCCGTTCTGCTGCTGCAGCTCAAGGAGGGTGTGCTTTGCGGTGTACAAGTGGCTGAAATGCATGCAAAGTTTCCTGGCCATTTTTATGATGTCTTGCAGATGAATCACAAGGAGCACTTCCTCCCCTGTGTGACTTAATTCCCCCAGGCAAACCAGGTGCAGAACAGCGTGACACCGCCCAGCCCTGCACATGTGGTATGCTGGAGGGGCACTGTGAATTGTCCCCGCAGTGGAGGCTGAGGACACGGTGGAGGATGAGGTGCCAGAGACGGACATTATGGCAGGACCAGCGGCGTGAGATTGTGGAGCTGGAAGCGGTGTCACCTGGCCAAGTTGCTGGTGTGGCTGTGTAGGAATCACATTCACCCAATAGGCCGTAAAGGAGATGTATTGGTCCTGACCGTAGTTACAGCTCCACACGTCGGCGCTGCCGTGCACTTTGGCAGACACCAACAGGCTCAAGGACTGGCCCACCTTTTGTTTTACATATTTGTGCAGGGCTAATACTGCCTTTTTCGCAAAGAAATGACGGCTTGGGACTCTCCACCTCGGCTCGGCACAAGGCATCAGTTCTATGAAAGGTGCAGAGTCCACCACTTGGAAAGGGAGGGACTGCAGCACCAGCAACTTCTCTGCACTTGTAAATCGCTTTTCTAGCACTGTCCCTAGCGCCTTCTGACATCTCTCCCTGCACTAAAATGCTGTGAAATGATTCCTCCTTATCCTTTCCCTGCACTTGTAAATCGCTTTTCTAGCACTGTCCCTAGTGCCTTCTGACGTCTCTCCCTGCACTAAGATGCTGTGAAATGATTCCTCCCTATCCTTTCAGTTTTCTCACAATGAGGTTTCTCCTAACACTCTCCCTAGCGCCTGCACACGTCTCTCCCTGCCCTCCCATGTCTTCACACGTGAAGCCGCCATTTTAGAAAAAATTGCGATTCGTTACCACGAATCGAGAGGAAATTCGGATTCGTTGTGAATCAAATTTTTTCTGAAATTCGGTTTGAATTCTACTTCATCAGCTTTGATTCGCTCATCTCTACTTTCTTTGTCCAGAGAACAGTGCAAGCCTTCTGGTAGAATGTCCTCTGGATAGCTAAGACCACAATCCTGATTTTGGTGAAGGCACATCATTCTACTATGTCACATAGATACATGGATATTCCCGTGTTTAGTATGTATCCACTTTTTTTATTTCATTTTTTTTTTCCCGTGTCAACAAAATAAATCCACATGTGCTGCATTATCTGACCTAATGCAACGGAGCTTACATTTTGCCCCTAGATTGTATGTATGTATGTCTGGCACTTACTAAAGCTTCACTAAAACCGGATAAACAGAATTTACATCTAGGAGCACAATTATTGTTTTTACAATGGTTTAACTATTATTAATCTTAGTGGGGTGGCAACCAAAGCTTCTTAGAATTAGTAATAGTATACCCATATATATCTACACACAATATTAACATTTTACAATTGCAACCAAACTATGTCAATGTGCAACAGAAAATTTATCAATCAGTTAATCAATCAGTGATCTCTTTTTTTGTTTTTAAGAGGTGTTTGGTTGTTGTCAAAATAACTCACATTTTGTTTCTCTATTTCTTTAGACAATGATTCTGCGCCGGTATGACCCACAGCGCTCTATTTATTCCAATCGGCAGATTGCGGAGAGGCTGACAGACAGGCTGTGGACCCCTGCAGGTACGCGCCCAACTGTCGCACAAATCCAACATGTTTGGAGCGACCTGCAGTGGAAGAGAGTGGATTTAGTCTGCGAAGTGGGGGACCCCATCCTGTCTGGTAAATTTTGCTTTTTGTCTTCCCCTCTTGTTAAGGAGTGGTGTTTTAGAATGTTGTTTTTTGTGTAAAGTCGTATTGTTTAGCCTAGAACTGTTTTTTTTTTACTTCCTGTATTTTACTATCCTTAATAATTTTGGATATTTGTTTTTGTTATTACAGCTAACTCTCCATCACGCCGGCAGTTGCAAATAATCCAGCAGCCACACAGGCGACTGGCCGTGCCCCAGGATGTGGAGGAGGAGAAGCCATCCCCAGAGGAGGAGCCATCTCTGGAGGAAGAGCCCGCTGCCCAACATCTGCAGCCAGTCCTCCGATGAAGGAGAAGAGGCGGCCGAGGCTGAGGAGATTGCCTGTAAGCTAACCTTAGAATCAACTTTTGTAACATATGTTGCAATTTAACACATTCTCACACTACTTTCACCATTTTTTGTTACAAATACAAGAAAAGATCTAGCAGGATTTCATGTAGCTTCTAGTCATTAATCATGCATCAAATGAAGGTTCTTTCTAGGTTGTTGACTAACATGAATAAATATAAACATGAGTTGTTTAGTTGTCCATAGTTGTACTGACAAATGTTTGGTCAGAATTTTTGGACGTAGGCAAAAAGTATTTTTTAGAAGTTCTGCATTAATCTATTCACCTTAACTAACCTTACAAATCGACTTTAGTCCTGCCCACCCACTTTTACTTATGGTGTTCATTTTTTATCTACAGCTACTGGAGCACCCTTGGCAGGACCTCCTCCACAGGACACAAGTTCCTCATCTGAATGTAAGTATTTCTCCATTTTAGATATTGTGAACATTCCTTAACAAACATGAAAATAAAGTAGGAGATACGTTGTTAGGCCTAGCTCCATCAAGTATAATTAGGAGTGTATGACTAGCTTCATGTCTAGGCAGCTTTTTACAGAAGACAAAGGTTAAATGTCACTTAGCCACGTTTGTCCCTTGTGAAAACCCACAAGCTTCATTGCCAACAAACTGCATCATCCATAGCCATAATTAGCTTGCCACTAGGAATAACCTTTCTTTCTTGTTTGGCACAGTGTAAACAGCAAAACAGTCAGATAAGATGACTAGCTATATATTATACTGTTACATTTGGTCAGTACTTACCTCTCTTATTTTTTTAGTCTCCTTTTACAAACACAGCCAGTTCCACATCGAGGGAGGCAGCCAGCCCTCCTGAGGAGCTTCTGAGCCCCCCACCACCACCACTGCCACCCCAACCCTGGCGACATGGCAGACATCCTCTTGGTAAGTTTATATTTTCATTTGTTTGGTTTTTACAAGGACAGTACTTTTAAAAAATGTTTTGACCAAACTCTTACGTTTAATATATTATTTGTTCTTTCCTCACCCGCCAGGAAGTAGACAGGATAGCCTGTATTGGCTGCACCAGAGGATGTCTGCCATAAAGCGCCGCTTCAGGATGGCCCCTCCTCGGGGTATGCCCAGGCGGTACCGTTTAAAAAAACAAAACATTTGTACATATGTTTACGAAAAAGTTTTGTTATATTTATATATTTGTTGTGTTTTGCATATTTTAGGTTATTGGGGGGAGAATAAAAAAAAATTGTAAAAAAATTTTACAGATTTTGTGAATGTTATTTTATTTTCTTTCAAGTGCACATTTAAAATCTGTTTCCAGCCTGGCCAATCCAATTCTATCCCTAAAAAAACACAAAAAGAAACCTTAGTTTTTACACAATGGTTCTTTGAACAATAAAATATTGAGCATGCTCTTATCCTACACCAATCTGTTTTGCAGCTTGGCCGAGTTTGCTCAATTCCTGCATTGGTCACTTTATTTTCCAAATATCCTGTGACCTTAAAAGTACCAGAGTTGGGTATGTTAGATATGTCCTTTTCAAAATATATTTAATTGTAACATCATTCAAGAATACATTTGGCATAGAATACACAGCTGAACACCTTAGTATGTCATTTTAACCAACAGAAAAGTAGTTGACCTATTAGCAAGCACATTTATCTGTTACAGATAAGTGTCAGAGAAGTGAGGTGTGCCATATTTGGTCCCTAGACATAACTAGATTTGTGTTAATTTAGTGAACAAAGATGCAATCGTGTATTTGGAAATAATAATTACAGCAATACTTGTAGGGTATTGAGCTGAGATTTCATACTTGATTAGAATCACTTTGACAAATTTACATTCTTCGGGGAATAGATAGCAAAACTGCATTTGGAGCATACTTGGGCCAAATCAAAAGAAACTTAAGCTACGTACACACTTCCAATTATTATCGTCGGAAAACGAACGACGAACGTTCCTGCAC
>NC_092863.1:24723119-24727396 GCF_032062135.1 Pyxicephalus adspersus
TACTTTTTTACGAACGATTTTTTGCCCAATCGATCGTTCGTCGTTCGATTGGAACGATAAAAATTGGAAGTGTGTACGCACCTTTAGATAGGTAAAGTGTCAAAGTGTGAGGGTCACTAACCTGTGGACATTGGGCAAACACAAAATAGAGATTAAGCTATCTTATACAAACAAGTGTCTTCACACAGGATACCAACTCAAACCTAACTTTTTTTCAAAAAAAATTGAGTGAAGAATGAAGAATGTTCTCACCTGGCACCCAGCATCCATCTACATACTTCGCCCAGACCGGGCACGGCCATGGCCACAGGCAGCTTCACCAGCCCGGCCACGGGCACGGCCCACTCCAACAGCCCAGCCAAGGGCCACCTTCACATCCTGGCTGCGGCCACAGGACCTCCCACAGCCTGGCCACGGGCCCGGCCTACCTCCACATCCTGACCTCGGCCATTAGACCCCCCCAACAGCCCAGCCACGGGCCCAGACCACCTCAACATCCTGGCCTTGGCCACGGGACCCCCCCACAGCATGCCCACTGTCCACCTCCACAGCACAGGCCCACCTCCAGAGCACGATTACTTGCCCACGTGTTAGGAGGTTAGGGCGGGAAGAGGCACGGGGTGGGCAGCCAAAGTGGAGCCAGGCAGAAGGATGGAGCCGGGGAGAAGGATGGCGCTGGCTGCTCTGCTGGGGTTTGGGGGCCAGGAGGACCTATTGGGATTTGCCAACCCAGCCTGTGAATAATCGCCTAATTTAGCTGGAATTTTTGTCCCAGGGCAACATGTTACAGAGATGGTCAACTCTGAACGTGTAGGCACCCAAAGTGGCCGATTGTTCTTGGACCGATTCTATCAGACGATGCATGGCCGCCAGATGCTGATTGAGGTTTTCATGTAGGAGCGTAAGGACTGGTTCCAAATTATTTGAACTTGGGGCAGACATCTTTGACTCCACTACTACTATCAAAATGGCCAACCAGCCTCTGAGTGAGGCTTAGAAGCTGGCTGCCCACACTGGGTTGACCCAATCCACCTGCATCCACTGGTTGCTATAAGGAGAAAATAAAAAATTACTACAATATCACATAAATTTGTGGGTCACCATAACAGTATGCAGACAGCATCCTGACATTGGAACATCAACAAATGTTAGACACATTTATTCTGAATCCTACATTAAACATGGGTTGCTTACGGAAACTTCAGGTGTCTCCTTTTCTTCTTGTGGTAAATGTCCACCTGAGGGACCCTAAACAAAAAAAAAAACACAAATGGAACACATTGGGAAAGGTTCATTCCCCCAACACATCCCAAAATAAACACTAATGGACCAGTTCTTGCCTACCTACCTCCACAACGGATGCAGCCCGTGAAAACTCTTCAGAACCGGAAACCATCAGACATGGATGTTCTACAAAGGCACATGATATATCACATCAAAATGAATGAATGTGGTGACAAGTCTTCACATATCAAAAGTCCCCAATATTTTGCACACGCAAAATTATTTTTGACATATTTAAGCTCACACATTCCCAAAAGTAGGCTGCATCAGAAACCTCTGCAAAAAAAACTTAACAAATCCTATATATTAGATATAGATATATTATAGAAAGATCGAAGGTTATTTGCTTTTGGAAGGCTGAACACACACACAAACCAAATTACCTGTATTCTCCTCCAGGCTTCTCTGCAATGGATCAACGACCTCCTCCTGTAGAATGGTGATCTGTTAATTAAAGCACAAAAACAAATAAAATAGAGTGAGCTTGACTCTAACCCAAGTTCATTTGGATTAGTCGGTTTACCAGAAATCTAACCACAAAACATAACACTCCCAGAGCCAAAAATGTGAGAAAATAAACACTCATATTACACATGAGTGTGGTTATAAACATGATTAGAGACACGTGCACAATGTCAAACAAGATATACCATAAGGTTTCATCTTATCAGGAGGAAGCCCAGTGTCATCTCAATGCGAAGTGACATCCTCATCATCCACATCACCCCGAGCACAGAGGGCAGGAGGGGACTGCTGCGTCTCAGGGCATACTATTGAATATTGAAAATTGAAATACACACATTGTTGATGCAATTAAAAAGATGGTAAAAATACACATTTTGCAAAAATGATCTCATATTTCACCCCAAACATAAATAAGTAAAAACAATGCTATTTTGTTCTCAATGCTAATGACTAAACTGTTGCAATCCCACAAAAATGCAAAAATCAATTCACATTGGTAATTAGGTAATGTAAAAGGATTAAACATACATGGTTGCCAAGCATCGGAGTCATCCCGGTAGTCCACCCCTACCACCGTTTCTGGTCCAATGAATGGCAACGCCAATCTTTCGTACTCCCTGAGACGATGCACAAGATGTTCACGATAGGTCCCACTCCTTCCGGCCTCTGTGCCCAGAAGCCTTTTGACGTGTCTGAAGATGTCACTCACACGTTTTTGATACTGGGTAATGGTCCGTTGTGTACTGCCCACTACATTTACACACCTGGCAATTTCCTCTCAGAGTCCCTGCCTTACAGCATGGGCGGTCTAGGAGTGCAAGCCCCCACGGAGTCGTGGAAACTGTTGTACGTAGGACTCCATGAGGTCTGCATTTTGCTCAGGAGTGAAGCTGTTTGCCTTGGAAGTAGAATCCCTGGTCCGGCTCAAACTGGCTGAGGTGCCAGGTTGGGGGGCCAGGGGCCTAGATGTTACTTGGCCAGCTTCACAGAGCAACCTAGCTGGCCTGAGGGAGCTGCCTGTTGGTCTATGGACTGAAGACCCTGGGGTGGTGGTGGTGGTGGGGCCGCCAGCAGCAGCGACGGTGGTGGTGGCAGCGGTGGTGGCTATTCTCCTTGGCTCCATTTTACTAGAAGTAAAAAATAAAAGAATTATGGGACAACACACCCAAAACATTTTTTGGAGGAATAAACTCAATGGTATATTCTTACTTTTTGTTTTTCTTGTAGCAGCATTCTGGTTTCTGTGTTCTTTTTTGTCTTTGTAAAGTTTTGGTTTGCATGCAGAATGGCTAAGAAGCTCTGTGCAAATTTATAAGGATACAGTACGTGCGCATGTTTATACACCGTTTACGTGCACATTCATGCGCATTTAAATGTGCACCGGGGCAAGGATTTTTTTCTTGTTGTTGTCATGGAGCAGGATTTGGAAGTAGACTTGCTCTTCACCACTGCTGTTGTGGCATAAAATACAACGCTGCTTGTCACTGCAGAGGAGGAACAGCAACAACAGCAACCATGGGAGCAAGCTTCTACTTTGCGACGGCTCCGGGAGCCACGCATTTGCTTGGAGCGTAGCCGGCCTGAGACTTTACGTGACCAGGATGTCAAAAGGCACTTCCGCCTGTCTCGCCAGGTCATCCATGACCTGTACAGATTGCTGGAAGATAAAAATGCTCCAAAAACCAACAGAAGACAGGCAGTGCCAGGAATGACCAGGCTCTTGGCCACTCTGTATATTTTAGGAAGGGGTTCGTTTCAAACCTCCTCGGCCTTTATTTGTGGACTAAGCCAGCCTACAGTTTCCAGGGTTTTTACCAAGGTCATCAATGCCATTGTGGACCCTGTCCCTCTATATATTCACTTTCCTCAAACAGCTCAGGAGTGGAGGAAGGTAAAGGTGG
Source organism: Pyxicephalus adspersus (assembly GCF_032062135.1). NCBI lineage: Eukaryota > Metazoa > Chordata > Amphibia > Anura > Pyxicephalidae > Pyxicephalus > Pyxicephalus adspersus. The sequence goes on from NC_092863.1 coordinate 24,726,770, forward strand.
ATTGGATCAGGCGAGCGGGATTTCTGAATGTTTTAAGGGCCATTGATGGCACCCATGTGGCAATTCAGGCCCCTAAACTGCAGGAAATCGCCTTTCACAACCGGAAGCGATATCATTCACTGAATGTACAAATAGTCTGTGATGCCAACAAAAAAATCATGAGTGCACGCACAGGCTTCCAAGGATCATTCCATGATGCCTATATCCTGCATTAGACAGCCCTTTACCAGAAATTCATCTCTGGAGAAATGCCTGAGGGCTGGTTAATAGTTAATGTATATTGTCGTTACTGTAATACAACTAACAGTAGTCAAATCCTTAAGACGCTTATTATGTTGGTATGTCCCTTTGCATTGTCAGAATGCCAAGCTATTACCTATATTGTATATACCGTATTTTTCGGACCATTAGACGCTCCGGACTATAAGACGCACCAGGTTTTCCGCACAAGGGAAAACAAGAAAAAAAAAAATTGATTTGATTTCCCCTGAGATCCAGCGTGCGGCACTTGTGCCCGCCCACGAAGGCGGCGCCGATCTGCATTCATCAAATCAATCGGCGGCGCCTTCGTGGGCGGGCACAAGTGCCGCACGCTGGGACACAGGGGAACACAGAGGAGGAACACAG
>NC_092863.1:24728142-24838311 GCF_032062135.1 Pyxicephalus adspersus
TAGTTTATAAATATTGTACAATATTGGGAGCATGGGGGAAGAACTAACTTTCAGATATTCCCGGAAGCCCTAATATAATTACTATTTTCACAGCTCACAGTACTTCAATGTCTCCTAACAACTAGAGATGAGCAAATTGCTCAGAAATTCGATTCGGCCGGTTCACCGAATTTTCCGAAAAGGTTTGCTTCAGTCCAAATTTATTTGGGGTGAATCGCGTTAAATAATGGCTATTTCCGGGCTGCAGAGAGCCTTGATAGTGGTGTAGAACACTGTGCCTTGCAGTAGTACTCATGGGGAGTCTGCTGTGATAGTGAAATAATACTGTGAGTCAGTATGACATGTAGATGACAGGCGTCGCTATTAGAATCACTGCACAGTTCACTTATTTTGGGCAGTCATGGGGCCAAACTGTCTCAAGTATGAACTCAAAACGTCAAGAAGAAGTGCACTCCACTTTCACCCTCGTCAGCTAATTCCACATAGATGTCTACAGAACCTGTTCTATTAACCGCTTATACAAGTAGAGCCCCCCGACAGAGTGGAGAGGGTGACTGAGGTGGCGGCAGCAGCAGTAGCATCAGGCAGAGGCCACAGAGTGGCACAATGACAGAGTGTGGAGGTGGCAGCAGAATCAGGAGGCCATAGAGTGGCACAATGACCGAGTATGGAGGTAACAGCAGCATGAGGAAGCCACAGACTGGCAAAATGACTGAGTGTGGAGTAGGCGACAGCATCAGGAGGCCACAGAGTGACACAATGACAGAGCCTGGAGGTGGCCGCAGCAGCAGCATCAGGCAGAGACCACAGAGTGGCACAATGACAGACTCTATAGGTGGCGGCAGCATCAGGAGGCTACAGAGTGGCACTTTGACATAGTCTGGAGGTGGCGGCAGCATCAGGAGGATACCACAGAGTGGCAAGGTGACATAGTGTGGAGATGGCAGCAGCAGCATCAGGAGACCACAGAGCGGCAAGGTGACATAGTGTGGAGATTGCAGCAGCAGCATCAGGCGTAGGCCACAGAGTGGCAAGGTGACATAGTGTGGAGATGGCAGCAGCAGCAGCATCTGGAGACCACTGAGTGGCAAGGTGACATAGTGTGGAGATGGCAGCAGCAGCATCAGCAGATCACAAAGTGACCCGGTGACAGAGTGGGGCGGTGGGTGGCAATACCAGTGCCCGCTGACGAAGGTGGGTGAAAGATGGAGCACTTGGCATCTGTTGTGTGGCATCAGGAGGTGACTTGACTCCGAGAGGCTCTCTCTTCTAGCTCCAAGCACCCGGCACGCTCTGGGTTGCGACCTGCTCCGAGGACAGTCACAGGTGGGGAGTTTGACTGAGGTGGTACACCTGTTAAACAGTAACGCAGGTGTCCTATGGCGAGCTCAGGGAAGACAAAAACCTCCCGTGGAACAGAAGGGCAAAACCTTGCTTGATCTTGATTTTCAGTATGAATACAGACCGTGAAAGTGGGACCTCTTGATCCTTGCAACTTTTGGGTTAGGAGCAGGAGGTGTCAGAAAATTTACCACAGGGATACCTGGCCACAGAGTGGCACAATTACAAAGATTGGAGGTGGCGGCAGCATCAGAATTTTCAGTATGAATATAGACCGTGAAAGTGGGGCTTCTTGATCCTTCCTACTTTTGGGTTAGGAGCAGGAGGTGTCAGAAAATTTACCACATTGATAACTGGCCACAGAGTGGCACAATGACAGAGTCTGGAGGTGGGGCAGCAGCAGGAGGCTACAGAGTGGCACAATGACAGAGTCTGGAGGTTGCGGCAGCAGCAGGAGGCTACAGAGTGGCACAATGACAGAGTCTGGAGGTGGCGGCAGCCTCAGTAGGCTACAGAGTGGCACAATGACAGAGTCTGGAGGTGCCGGCAGCATCAGGATTTTCAGTATGAATTCAGACCATGAAAGTGGGGCCTCTTGATCCTTGCAACTTTTGGGTTAGGAGCAGGAGGTGTACGAAAATTTACCACAGGGATAACTGTCCACAGAGTGGCACAATGACAGAGTCTGGAGGTGGCGGCAGCATCAAGAGGCTACAGAGTGGCACAATGACAGAGACTGGAGGTGGCGGCAGCATTAGGAGGCTACAGAGTGGCACAATGACAGATAACTGGCTTATGGCAGCCAAGTGTTCATAGCGACGTCGCTTTTTGATCCTTCGATGTCGGCTCTCCCAATCATTGTGAAGCAGAATTCACCAAGCGTTAGATTGTTCACCCACTAATAGGGAACGTGAGTTGGGTTCATTTAGCACATTCAGCATCTGCGCCGTTGGATGAGTGCACGCATGAGTGCACGTCTCTTGGCAATCGCTTCAGTGATCGATTGGTGACGGAATGACTGACGAGGAGTAGGAGGAGCAGGAGCATCTGGACCAGCAGAAGATGGAAATGAATTACATCTCCCTTCCGCTGAGGTGGTGGAACCTTGACTGCTTGAAACCCGGTGCGTGCCACTGTGTGATGCAGAGGTTGCTGTCGCAGGCTGAACCACCACATCGAAGCCACGGTTCTCCCAGGCCACTTTATGGTGATGCTGCATATGTTGACGCAGGGCCATGGTGCCAACATTTGCACCCTGGCCACGCTTCACCTTTTGACTGTCCCCTTCTGATCACTCTATGCCATTGATTGTCCCCTTCTGTTCACTTACCGGTACTTAAGTGTAACTCTGTTAGGGCAGGGATACCCGTTAGGGCAGGTAACTCCGTTAGGGCAGGGATCTCCGTTAGGGCAGGTAACTCCGTTAGGGCAGGGATCTCCGTTAGGGCAGGTAACTCCGTTAGGGCAGGGATCTCCGTTAGGGCAGGGATCAGCAGCTTGCTTCCTGGTTCAGAATCGCGGGGGCATGTGTGCCAGCTTCTTACTTTTAGTTTGGCTCTGCACTGCAGCCAGGAGGAGACACACACTGCAGCCAGCATCGAGGAAACACACACAGGATCGGATATCGGAAGATGTCTTATTCACGGGTGAGTGCCTTATTTTAATTATTTTTTCAAAAATCGGGGATGGCTTATTTAATGGGGATGGCTTATAATCGGGGAAACATGGTAGATGCTGCTAATGCTAACCACAGAAACATTGGACGATGGGGTAGAAGTTGTGGGGGATGGCAATGATGCCTGGTCCTGACTGCTAGCAACGCCACAGCAGCCAATCTGCGTTGGAGCTCCTGCTCACCGCTGGTGGAGCCTGAAAAAGGTAATGATCGGCTATGTGCCACACTCAAATTGCTAGCAGCAGCACTGGAAACTGTAGTGGCAGAAGGAGGAAAGGCAGCGGAGGAGGATCGAGCAGTTGGAGCTTGCTTCTTGAGCGGAGGTGGTCGCACAGAGTGTTCACGCCAGGTTACTGGATGGTGGCTTTTTAAATGGGTGCTCATGCAACTTGTTCCAAGTTTGTTTGGGTTTTTGCCTCATTTCAAGTTTTGAACAGACAGTTTACAGATGACCATAGTGTTATTATCACTATGGACATTAAAAAATGCCCACACCGGCGAACATTTAACTGGGCCAAAAAGGTGCTCTGGAGCTGGTGCTCGTGGTGGCGGTCCGCGGTTGTTGAGGCACAGCTGTGGGGACAGCTTCCGACGGTTTACGTCTATGACTTGCCTCACTGGTATGTGAAGACTGCAGAGTGTGGGCAGCTTTTACCCTCCCTCTCCCCCTTTGAGGGCGCTCTGCAACCTCCTCCTCCTCTTCTTCTTCTTCCTCCTCCTCCTCCTCCTCTTCTTCCTGCCTATGAGGATCTCCTTGTTCGCCCTATGTTGGATCAAGGACAACATCATCATCAGAAGAGACAGTTTCCCTATATGTGCCGAAAGGAAGCTGCGGCCTTTTGGAGCCAGTTTGAATTGGCTTCTCTGGCTCAGAGTGTTCTGGTGAAAAGTAACTGGGGGGAAAGCCTGTGAACTGACTCTCTTCATCAGATGACTCAAACAACTGAGCATCTTCAATGAATGATGGTGGGACTCGGTGGGACTCAGCCGTACACGTGACTTTCCAGCTGCTGATGAGGAACTAGGAGGAACAGGTGTATCATGGACTGTTTGGGACACCTGTAAGGCCTGTGTCTGGGACTGGGATGAAGAGGGGGTACAATCACTAGACCCAGGCTGGGTCATGTACTCCACTACGTCTTCTGCCTGGTGTGGCAATAATGGACGCCCACCACCAACAACAGCGCTTCTTGTTCTTGGGTCTGCAGCTAAAAACAAACTCATACTGGTTTGCTTGCCAGCACCCCTGCATATATATATATGTATATGATATATTTATACATCAGTTTGATGGGGGGGAGTTGACACACAAAATGCAAGTGCGCTGTGTTGTATGCAGCACTTTGCTTCAGTGGTGACGCTTGTATTATGCACCACAGTATACAAACTATATACTGCAGTATACACTGCGTCTGTGTGTCTGTCTCTCAGGTCTGTCTCTCAGTACAAGTGTGATACTGTGCACGCAGTCAGCGAGGGGACCCTGCCTCTGGCTGCGTGTATGTAACACACTGACTGACTATCTATCTATCTAGCTTTCTATCTATCTACCTTTCTAGCCTTCTAGCCTTCTAGCTTTCTATCTATTTTTCTAGCAAACAGTGAAACACTTTTCCTATCTGAGTACAGCAGATTTCAGGACTGCACAAATACAGTACAATCCAACAATCTATCTGACTAATAGTGTGAGTGTGACACAGTCTACCAAAGTAAAGCACTTTTTTTCACTTGACAAAGAAAGCAAGCCAAGCAGCACAGAAAGGTTGTGTTGCTATCAGCAAATCTCTGTCAGGAGTGGAAAATGCAGGCACGCCTTGGCCTTATATAGGCCAATGGCTGCCTGTGTGGCATGCAGTGACACAACAAAGATGGAGGGGGCATCCCTGCTCTAATTGGAGGGCACTGTGCATCATGGGGGAGGTCCCCAGTTGTTTGAGTGCATTGTGGGAGGGCCGAATTCGGGTAATCGAATGCAGCAAAATTCGGGTCGGGTCCACCCGAATTCGAACAGTCATATTCGGGTCGAACATTAGGATGACCCGAATTCGAACAACAACACTATTACAAACCAAGCACAAAATCATTGCAGCAAAAGATGAAACTAACAATATTAAGGATTACAAAGTCACATTCATGCATTACATCCAAGCAAACTTACTTGATGACCTCCCCCTCCCACAAACCAGTCCAGTTAAATAATAATAATGAAAATGCATATGCATTTATATGCATTTAAATGTATTTTCACATACATACATAAGTGAAATCACTAATTGTTTTTCGATTCATCTTTGGCAATAATTCTTTTTTCAGTTATTTGATTTCTATCAAGCCAAACTACAATGACATTTTAATTAGATCACAAATGCTTGGTTACAATTTTTTACAATTCATACTATTGTGTAATGACATATTATGAAGTGTTAACTAGTATATACACAGCTTGATTTAAATTAGTTTGCAGTGTTGCAAAGAAAACCAAAACGTATAAATACATTTAAAATATAAAAATATGAAATATTTAAAATATATAAAATTTATAAAATATAAATATAAAATATAAAAAATATAAAATATAAAAGTATAAAAACAAATGTAACAATAAATTAATTCATTTTGTTAAATAGTACAATGTAACCTAAAAAAGTAGCACTTACCCAAAAGAAGATGAAGCTTTAAAGATTCTAATTGACCTGTAATGGACTGTAAATGCGCACAGAACAGAGAGCAGGTGTGCGCTAATTAATTGCTATGATCTCACTATTGACAGTTTAACAGATCCTCCTTAATTGCGCAGCTGAAAACTAATCGCCTTAATTGGCAGGTTCGCGACCCCTATTGCTCATTTATCAAGGCAGGAATTTGGCTGGCATAAGAGGGTGTGTGTACTAGCACTCGGCTCTGGCCCACAGAAAAACGCAACGTATATTGGCGCGTACATATGCGCGTCGAGCGTACGTGCATTTCATTGATGAATCAGGCTGCATGAGTCAATCAGATGTTCCCTGGATTATATTCCCTGGATCTCTGTTATCTCTACTTTAAATCCCTAATACCTAGTTATATTCTGTGCTTCTAGAAAAGCAATCTTTAGTAGTTGCTGAAACTACTTCCAGGAGGAGCTGATTTCCACAGACCTTACAGTGAGGAGTCTCTTCTTTATCCAGAGCTTAAACTTCTTTTCCTCCAGACGCAAAGAGTACACTCTTGTTCTATGTAATGATCTCAAAGTGAATAACTGGGAAGAGAGTTCTCTATGGACATTTATATATTTATACAGGGTGATCATATCCCTCCTTAAACGTCTCTTTTTAAGTGAGAATAGATTCAGTTCAGCTAGTCTCTCCTCATAGCGGAGCTCCTCCATTTTGTTTATTAATTTAGTTGCCTTTCTTTGCACTCTCCCTAATTCCACAATGTCCTTTTTGTGAACTGGTGCCCAAAACTGGACTGCATATTCCAGATGTGGTCTAACCAATGCTTTGTACAGGGGCAGAATTTTGTCTCTCTCTCTGCAGTCATTTCCTCTTTTAATATAAGAAAGTACTTTACTAGCTTTAGATATTGCAGCTTGAATTATTAACCCCCCTAGCGGTAATCCCGAGTGTGACTCGTGACGGATTCCACTTGCAAAAAGCGATAATCCCAAATCACACTCAGGTTAAGTTTAGAAGCCCCCCTAACCTGCTCCCCGCGATCCAGCGGCGATCTAAGGATCCCGCTGTGATGCTGGGATGTTTTGGAATTAGGGGGCGTGGCTGGGAAATTTAAAAGCAGATTACCGAGATGTGACATCTTCCTGGTGATGCGAGTTGTAATGGGTGTGGCCGGGCGGGAAATTTAAAAGCAGATTACAATGTAAACTGCTTTTAAATGGTTTTTACAGTAAAAAAAACCTTACACAACATATAATAAAAATAAAAGCACATATTTTAGTTCACCAAACATCATTGCCAGTGCCCTGATTTACATTTTGGCCACTATTATCCCTGACCTTGATCTGACCGTTTGAAATTTTTTGATAAATTATTTTTTTTGATAAATTACATTGTTGTCGTCTATTATTTCATTGTTTTTTTTTATTATTATTTATAATTAATTGTTATATTATAATTTATGATTAGAACATAATAAATAAATATAATTATCATACCCGTGAGTTAATCCTAAGAATTAAAGGCCCACAATATAAACAAAATTTCTATGCAAAAAAAATAGGATCACTTTTTGCATCAAAAAACTGACAGAATTAGAATGCTGGGGGGTTAATTACAATTCTCCGGAAGTGGTCTTTAAGACAGTTCTCTATCTATTTACAAATTGACTTTTCTAAACCTATTGACCCTAACTTGCATATTAACCGTCTGTGGGGTACAGTGTCAAACGCTTTAGCAAAGTCCATGTACACTATATCAACTGCTGTCTGCCTGTTTACTTACTTCTTCATAAAAAGAGAGCAAATTGGTTTTGACAACTTTGGTCTTTCTTGAAGCCCTGCTGACCTTAACTTATATTATTATTTTCTAGCAGAAACTCCTCCATGTGGATCTTTAGCAAACTCTCTGGGACCTTAACTATGGACTTTAAACTAACTGGCCTGTAGTTACCTGGTAATGACTTTGTTCCCTTTTTGAAGATAGGAACCACATTGGCCTTACACCAATCCATCGATACCATGCCAGTGACTTAAGAGTCTCTAAAAATTAGAAATAATGGCTTTGAAATACCCGAGCTCAGCTCTTTGAGGACAAGTGGAAGTAATCCATCGGGTCCTGGTGCTTTGTCAACCTGAATTTTGCCCAACTGTTTCTTAATCATATCAATTTTGAGCCATTGTGACCAATTAAAGGCAGTGACATTGCTATTATGAATTTAGACTTGAGCTCTGCCATTTTCCTTTGTATACACAGAGCTAAAAAAAAGTGTTTAGTAAATCTGCCTTTTCTTTATCCCCAATTACCAACCCAAAGACATCCTTTAAGGGGCCTACGTGCTAAGATCTGATCTTTTTGCTATTAATATATTTAAAACATTTTGGGAGATTTGCCTTACTTTCCTTTGCAATTTGTATTTCATTTTGAAGTTTTACACATTTTATCTCCTTTTTACATCTTTTGTTATATTCCTTATAGTTTTCAAACGATGAAGGTGATCCTTCTCTTTTATATTTTTGGAATGCCTTTACTTGTTCCCAATGGCTTTTTTAACATCAGCTGTGAGCCACATAGGTTTTAAATTTCGTCTCAAACTTACTACTCATTGGAATATATTTTTCAGTGTGCTTTTGTGGAACAGTCTTGAAACATTCCCATTTCTGTTCTGTATTCTTTGAGGACAATATTGTCTCACATGAGAAATCATATTATGGTCACTGCTACCCATATTCTCTTTTATTTGCACATGTGTTATAAGCTCTGCATTGTTAGAAAGTACTAGGTCCAGCAGAATATCATTTTTTAGTTGGGGCTTTTATGAACTGTACTATAAAATTATCTTGTATTAAATTCAAATATTTGCTCCCTTTTGCTGTTCCTGTAGTGCCATTAGTCCAGTCAATGTCAGGGTAGTTGAAATCTCCCATGATTAAAACACTTCCACATTTTGCTGCTTTTTCTATCTGTGCTAGTAGTTGATTCTCTTCCTTAGCACTACGGGGTCTATAGCAGACTCCAATAATTAATACTAGTAGTAAAGATATGTATGTGTATACTATTACAAATAATCTTCATGATTCAACCCCACTAAGTTGAATCATAGCTAGATCATTTTAAAAGCACTAATTTGTCTCCTAGATGTAATCTCTATTTATCCTATTTCTGTTTGAGTGAAGCATAAGTGGTAGATATACATGCAATTTAGGGCAAAAATATTAGCACCGTTGCATTATGTCCGAAAATGCAGTACATGTTTCTTTAATTTGTTGCCACTAGAAGAACACCAAAAAATGGAAGAAAAAAAAAAACTATATTTTGGTCTTATCATTTCCGAGAACATTCTCCCTGATGGTTTCCACAGAAGGTTGTCCTCTGGACAAAGAGAATTTCCAGCCTTGCGTGATAGCTAGGAGACTAATTAGTTATTTTCAAATGATATAGCTAGGACTCAGCTTAGTGAGGTAGAATCATGAATATTTTTCGGAATCGTCTATATACACACACACATTTAAATATGTGCATGTATATAGTTTTTACCAGCCAACTTTTAGTGGGTGGAGCGCCCAGCTGCCCTGACTCCTATTCTTGGCTCTCATCCGCAGCTCTAATCCATTGAAAGGACAAAGGAGAGGCTGCTCTGTTCTCAGCTGTCATTCATGCAGAAGATCACAGGTGCTGTTAAGACCCGGGCAGTGAGAACAGCGCAGCTAGAATTAGATCAGGATACAGGCTGCCCCTCCCCCATTCTATAGCTGTGCTGTGGCTTCTATATAAAAAACTACAAAATTGTGAAAATGTATCCATCCAGTGGGCATGTGTAATGACTTCATCAGCACAGTGTGATAGCTGTGTGTGTGTGAATATTGCATGTCATATTCTGCAGCCTTACAACTCTGTGTACAAGCACAGAGGACCCCAGCTAATAGTCCAAATATATCTCCAAAATCCCAGCCCACCAGATTTCAAGCATTTTACGATATAGGGATCACAATTTAAAACACTTGTGAAAATACAACACTGAGAATGCATTTTTAAAAGCAAATGTGCCTAGGAGTCCCTAATTAAAAATGCAAACGCTTACATAGCAAGGGGCAAGTGTCCCCAACTTGAACCTACATTTTCTGGATTCTGGACCTCTCCATTCCAGATAAATTGGGTTTCCAAGAAATGTAGGTAGAAATTTGGGGGCACCACCCCAATTCTCCATACTAGGTAAGTGGCCCAGGGGGGCCCTAAATTTGCATTTTTACTTTAGGGCTCCTGGATGCACTTGCTTTGGAAACAGCAACAACCTCAAAGAAATTTGGTTTATTAGTAGCTAGTAGGGTGCCCTGTGTACCCTCAAAATTTCAAGTTGTTACAAACAAGGGTTTAGAAGATCAGAAGGATTGAAGTGAGTTGTTAGGCTGATGAAGCCTTAACACACATCTAAATGTGTGTATGCATGGACATACATTATGCATGAACATGCATACACACATTTAAATGTGGGTATGCATGAACATACATTATGCATGAACACGCATACACACATTTAAATTGAAAATATTGAAAATTATGCATATCCGCACTTGCGTGTAGTGTTTATGCAAAATTATGTGCATCACAATAATTTTTTCCTTGTTTTTGGAATTATGTGGCCACTACATAACATGTTGGTTTAGGCCTTCTACAGCTACACCAATTGATTTTTTTTAAATCTGGAAGATCAGGCAAAGTTAAAAATCCTGCGAGTAGATCACATCAAAAAACACAAATACAAATAAGTAACACAAATTTATTCCAAAAACTAATGAAACTTCAGAATAAAAGATACTACACAGACACCACTACATTAAAACAAAAAAAAAAACAAAAAATTAGATAATGTACAATTAGTTAGGCACTAAACAACAAATTAGCAAACCAACAATATGGCTACAAACACAATAACATAGCATTAACATTGACTGTCTCATTGCAAGATTGACATTGAAACATTCAAAGTGTAAAAAAACAAAATCAGCTATTGTACTAAATGGTAAGCAAAGTAAAAAATGTAGCAACATAGATTAGGATTAGGATAAGACCTCCCCCTCCTCCTCCAGGGCCAAAAAAAACAGACAAAAGGAAAAGCAACAGACAACACCCTATATATATGCACCCTATATATGCACATAGCTATGCACACAGCTGCTACGAATTCGCCTATAATTGAGACATCCGCAGTTCATGAAGTTTGGATGTTTGTTATTACCTCATTAAAAAATATGCTTTTTTCTAAGCTAATATATATGTTTGAAACATTTGAACACATCATACATATTTATTTAGGGCTAAGTGGAAGATGTGTGTCGTTTAAAGAATGATTTGTTAGGGAAAGATTGACTTTTAATGCAAGCTCGCTAGTGTCAAGCTGCCTTGAAGCGCACTATCATTTTAGTAGATAAATGTCTGAATACGCCAGCATATTCTCGGCGGTTTAAAATTGGTTGATAAATAGGTTTGAGGAGTCTGATGCCGCATCGCGAATACACGCGTGCGAGAAAACATCTGATTTTGCTTGATAAATCTGGCCCAATGTGTCTTGTCCCTCAACAAAAGACCCTTGTAAGCTTTTCCAGTCACATGTGAACCAACACTTACTCAGACACCAGAACACCAGGACACCAGAAAGTAAGGCTATTTCTTTAAATTTACACTTCTGTTGATTAGTATCGTACGCTGTTATCACTCAATGTGTTTATTGCTATAAATATTATTAGTTTTAGTTATTAGTAATTAACATATATCACATAATCATGCATTATGAAGCACATATGCTATCAGCTATTTCATTCAATTATAACAACATACTTTCAAAATATGCAGCCATATATTCCATTGAACGACTTTCACTTCTATTTTAGTAGTACCTTTATCTTGGAAACAAAAAGTCATAAAGAACATTAGAGTCACATTTTTTGAAAAATTCAGTAGCATCATTACAAAATAAAACAAATTAGAGATCCTCCTCTTTTTCTTAAATGGAGAAAAGAAAACTATGGTCCTATTTATAAACTTGTTATGATAACTGGTATACATTTGTGGAGCACATTCATATCACATCACCTCGCAGGGCCGGATTTATCAAGCAAAATCGAAAGTTTGCTCGCGCGCGTGTATTTTCGATCTGGCATCGGACCCCTCTAATCTATTTATCAATAAATTTTCAGCCATCGAGAATACGCTGGCTTATTCTCCCAGCATTTATCAACTGAAAATATCTGGAGCTTCGAGGTGCACATCTTGGCAGCCTGACAATAGCGAGCTTGCATTAAAAGTCAATCTTTTCCTAAAAAAATCATTCTTTCAAATGGCACATATCCACACCACTTAGCCCTAAATTAAAATGTATTATTTGTTCAAATGTTTCAAACATACATATTAGTTTAGAAATAAGCACATTTTTAAATGACCTAATATTTTCAGGTTCGGAAAGAGTTAACTGATTTTAGCTGTTTACATAGGCGCATACCTAAATGCTTATGATGTCTGACCCAAAGACATGCCTGGTGATAAATCCCTGAGTACTCTTGCAGCACTCGCTTTTGCCAGCAGACTAGATCATCCACCCATGTTCTTGTTTGCTTTTATAGATTTATCTATCGATAATCCGGATACATATATCAATGTCTAAAAAGATCTTTTGTTTTGGTTTAGAGAGTGCTTCACAGGGATATATGGCGTATTTGTAAGTAGGATGTTGCAGGCGTTCATGGTTCTTAATATAATTACCAGATGGTGGGTGGTAAACACTGCAGGTATCACTATATTAATATGTAATAGATAGTAAATAGAGGGCTATCCACGTATAGATATTCTTCGTTGGTGTATAGTGGGTAGTAAAACCTTCACATGTGATCGTTGGTCTGTATAGGGTGGGAGCAAGATGTCAGCAGCCAGTCTCAAAGGCAAAGTCAGAAGCCAATCACAAGTAAACAAGCAACGGCACAATTGTCTTATTAAAACTCAGGTGTTTGATGCACATTGTTGTGAGCCAATGCAGACCGGCTATGTGCCCGTGAACTGTGTTCTATCGGTTGAAAAACGCACCGGCCAATTTTGCAGAGAAGGATCCTCATTCAGGTACGTTTTTTGTTTTATGTGTTTATTGTTTGTTTTGCTTCATGTGCACTCATGTATGTACATACATGCAAATATGTATGTATGTACTGCTCTGCCCAATTGCCTTAGGGACAACTCGGCAACACATCGGAGTAGTCATCTCCATCATAAGGGGTGACCCCCAGAGGTGGGCATTTAACTTGCTTCCAGAAGACCCTGCTTTCAGCTTAGTTGATGACTTCTTTTCAGCCATGGAGGTGATCCATGATGACCTGAACCTGACCTGAACTGCCGAGATGAATCTGTTAATATGTATGTATGCATTTATATGTGTGTACATATACATATAAAAGAAACATTATAGGAAGAAATAGGTAAAGAGGGTTGTTTGGCATATTGCTTAACAAGTTTCAAACTGAAAAGATTGCCTATTTCTTCCTATAAATTCTGATGTCATAGGGTTGGCTCAAAGCAACATTCATGGATGATATTGCTTCTGGTTAAAGAAGGAATCTACCTTTATGTGCTTCCACTACCAAGTTGATGTGAGTAAGTAAATATATGGTAGGCCAAGGTCTAAAATTATGTAAACACCTAAAAAATGCATACATTCCAGTATTTAATGAACAAAATAGGTTGAGCAACAACAGAACATCTGTTCATTTCTCAGAGTGCTTGTGTAAGGTACTTACTCCGCCAGTGATCCTGCGTTGTCTGTGGCGACTCCAGGGATCGCGGGCAGCGTGGAGGAGACTGCTGCAGCGGGCAGCATGGCCAGGACTGCCACTGCCTATTGTGCAGCATATCTCCTCTCACTGACGGAGGGATCGGTCCCGGCCAAACTACTGTTCGGCCAAACAGCATCCCCAGCATTCCTGCGGGCGTGCACAGTACAGCATGGCCCAGGGGTCCTGCTGTAAGAGGTGTGTGTGCTACTATGTGCGCCTCTTGTACCTCCCGGGGGCGAGGCAGCCGGGGCATGTATGATTTAAATTCCCTGCGGCCAAATCGGCTGCAAGGGATTCATTATTCAGTGTGTTCCTCTAATCCAATAGCGCCAGGTGGCACAATGTGTTTGGGCACTCTGTCCATTTATTGAGACCCTGTCATTAGTACCCTTGCCCGTTATACCCTCTGTGTTTCAGTGTGCTTGGGTGAGTTGCTATGCTGGATTACCTTTTTAACCTCTGTTGTCTTTCCCTGTGTCTTCTCATCTGCTCGGACTAATTACCAGCAGTGACCTGGTCTGATTTTTGATTTTGCATGAACTCCGCCTTCCCTGACTTCTGATTGTCAGTGACTACCTCCTGCCTCATTCTTTTGTACCTCGCTAATCAGATTGATCTTTTGTGTTTTGACCTCGGCCTGTACCTGGATTACGGAATAAAGTTTTTGAAAAGTTTAACCCGGAGTTGGTTGTGATTTGTGTGCCCAGGCGCGTTACTGCTTGACCATGCTTGTCAGCTTGTCAATCAATGTGGTTTAATGTTGTGCTTGGCAACCTGGACCTTCCATCACCATCAGGTGTGTTAGAATGAGTATGCAACTGAGCTAGACAGCTAATTAACAACCTGTTTGGACAGCAAGTGGAAGTGTGCTTGTATACAATGGGGCTAAGATCAGGCAGCACAGCACAATGACAATAAACCTATAACATTACTACAAATGAGGAGTTGTGTGGCAGCAAATAAACATGAGTGAAGTATGTTAAAGGAAAACCACAGCTTATTCAGAAAATGCCAGACTATTAAAAAAAATTAAAGAAAATAAACCCATGACAATTTATTTACAAACAGAGTATGTACATAATACATTCAAATACCAATATATGACAATCTGACTTTGAGAATTGGACAAAGACAACAACGGGGGTCAAGTACCAGTTTGGAGTGGAAACCATGCATACATTTGTACTAATTATTTGTGGATAAAATGACAAAATATTGCTGAAAAATTGCTAAACAACAGAAACCGTATATAGAAACCAGGCACAAAAACATTGCAGCAACAGATGAAGCTAACAATAATGAAGATTACAAAAAGCCACATCAATGCATACCATCCAAGCAAACTTACTTGATTAATCCCCCCCCCCCCCAGAAACCAGTCCTGTTAAAATAGTAATAATGAAAATGCATATGTATTTATATACCTTAAAATCTATTTTGACATACACACACAAGTGAAATCACTAAATGTTCCTTGATACATGTATTATAACATCTGGCAACAATCTTTTTTTCAAATATTTGATTTCTCTAAAGCCAAAAAGATCAAGCACTAAAGATTCAAATTGACTTGTAATGGAGGGTAGATGCGCATTGATTTTGTAGTTGGATAGGGCTGTGTACTTGCTGATTTCTGCCAACAAATTGGGCAGAGAGGTCCTAGGAGAGGTGATATAAAAAAGCAGATCATCAGCATAAGCAGCCACCTTGTGTTCCCGCTTCTCCACCCATATACCTCGAACAATCGGGTTCTTGCTAACATGTCGGAGAAACAGTTCCAGTATCAATATAAGCAAAAGGGGGGACAGGGGACACAACACTGTCTGGCCATTACCTGGCCATTACTTATTGAGAAGGAGCGAGACAGTGAGATGGCAGTTCTTTCGCTGTAAGTGGAGTACCAAGGGATTCAACCAATTCCTCTGGAAAAAATGGTAGACCTGAGGAGCGTAGGTAAGCGCGACTAAAATCTTTCTTAGCATAATTAGAGGTATGACTTTTGTCTAAATTGTACAGGCTCTCATAGAAAACTCAGAAGGTTTACGCAATGTCTGGAGTAGAAAGTACCAACCTGCCGGACGTAGAAGTGATGCTAGGGATGGAAGCCTGAGCCATTTTCTCCCGCAACCCCATGCCAATGCCTTGCCACATTTGTTAGACTGCTCATAATAGAACCCCTTACATTTAGAAATTAACAATTTAGTTTTAAAGCAGGACAATTCCTTTATACGTTCTCTAAGCAACGTGATTTGTTGTTCGAGATCTGGTGTATGTTGTCTTTTATGGGAGATCTCTAAATTATGTAGGTTTGAGAGCAATTGGTTCAACTTTGCCTCCCTTTCCTTCTTGCACTCTGTGTCCTTGTTGAATAAAAAACCCTCTAATATAGCACATATGCGCCTCCCAAAGGGATGCACAATTGCCCACCGAAGCCATTAAAATAAAAAAAAGGTTCAGAGTTTATGTTCAATTTTACTACGTATCTCCAGTGACTCCAGCAAAAAGTCATTTAGCTGCCAAGAACAAGATTCAGGCGTAGCAGGGTCAACTTGAACCATAACGCACATAGGTGCATGATCAGAAACGGAGATCACATCAATAGCAGATGAGATGACCATGGGAATGGAATGGTGCTTGATCAGAAAAAAGTCAATGCAGGAATACGTCTTATGCATTGTGGAGTAGTACGTGTAATCTTTTGTCCTTTGGGTGGAGCTCTTAAAGAATTATGGCTAGCTTGATGTAGGAGTTCAGGCCCTTAACATTGAGGGAGGTGACCTGTAATGCCATATACACAAAAACACATTGCTGATATCTAAGAGGGAGTTGTCAAGGCTTCACAGGTGATTTAAGTTCCTGGCAGACTCACCTTGAGCTTGCTTACTATTGGCTGGTAAAACACTTATGGTAACCACAAACTGTAAGTAAAATTTATAACTCCCTGTAAACAAACCTTGTAAACAAGCAAACATTGTAACTGGGAAAATGAGTGGTAGCAAGGTGGAAGGTTTGGTTCAGTGCACAGTCTGACATATGTATGCACAAATGGAGCAACAACTCCTAGGTGAATACTGCTTTGACAGATGTGAGCAAGTCGCTATTCTGGTATCTCGCAATGGAGAGCTGGAGAAGCACATTGCAACAGTGAAATCAGTCAATCACCTTGAGAGGGATCTCCTGCTCACTTAGCAGGCAGTTAATGGTTTAGATGTGGAGGGCGGGGAGGTTAATAAGGATGAACATGTAGAGAGTTGGGTTACTGTAGCTAAAGGGAGTGGTAGGAACTCCCAGAAGAGGAAGGCCAGCCCTGTGTTTGAGCACCCCAACTTATTTGCAAAGTTATGTAAAGATGTGTAGGCAGCAGACCCAGTGGTGGCAACTCTAGATGTTACTGCTACCCCTAACAGTTGGGAGAGCTGCACATCTAGTAGTGTTGGGGAGAGAAATGCAGGAAGGAAAAGACAATTGGTAGTCATAGGGAATTTTATGATCAGGAGGATGGATAGAATAGTTTGTCGCCCGGATCCCTTCAACCAAATGGTTTACTGTCTCCCCGGTGCCAGGGTTCGGCATATGGTAGACCGAGTGGACAAATTACTGGGAGGGGCTGGACAGGACCCAGCTGTCTTGGTCCATGTTGGAACCAATGACAAATTAGATGGAAGATGGAGGATCCTTAAAAATCAGTTTAAAGAACTAGGTTTCAAGTTGAAGGTAAGGTCCTCCAAGGGTATGTTCTCTGGAATATTGCCTGTGCCATGCGCAACACAGGAAAGGCAGAGGGAGCTTAGACAACAAAACGCATGGCTTAAGTCCTGGTGAAAAAGGGAAGGGTTTGAGTTCATAGAGCAATGGGCAGACTTTTTATTGGGGAACAACCTGTATGCCAGAGATGGTTTGCACCTAAATGAAGGGGGTACTGCTGTGCTGGGGGAAAGATTTAGGGCAATGGTGGAGGGATATTTAAACTAGGACAGAGGGGGGTGGGACGGTTAAATAAGGTGGCAGAAGTCAGGGGTCACCCACTAGTGCAGGGAGGATTAGGGATAGTTGGGGGGAGGGTTATGGATAAATGTTTGGAGCTTCCCATGTTACAAACAAACATTGGATTGTGCGGTACTAGTTCCACTGAAAAACAAAAGGATTTGGCAAACAATGATGGTAAAAGCAGCAATGGTTTAAAGAGCCTGTTCACCAATGCTAGAAGTCTAGCAAACAAAATAGGGGAGTTGGAAGCCTTAATGAGTGAGGAGAATTATGACTTAGTTGGCATTGCTGAATCCTGGCTTTGTTCTTCGCATGACTGGGCTGTCAATATCCCTGGGTATACTCTCCTTCCTAAAGACAGAGTCAAACAAAAGGGTGGTGTTGTCTGTCTGTGTCTGTATGTGAGAAGTGATCTAAAAGTGAATGTGAAAGAAGAAATTGCGGATGGAACAAGCAATGAGGTTGAGGCATTATGGGTGGAGTTCAATGTAGGGTTGAATAACACACAATTAATTATTGGAGTCTGCTATAGGCCCCCCAGTGCTAGTATGTTCTACAAAAGCACACTGAAAAATGTATTCCAATGGGTAATAAGTTTAAGAGGCTAAAATTAAAACCTATATGGCTCACAGCTGATGTTAATAAGTAACAAGAAAAGGGCATTCCTAAAATATAAAAATGGATCACCTATATCGTTTGAATACTATAAAGAATATAACAAAAGATGTAAAAAGGAGATAAAATGTGCAAAACTTCAAAATGAAAGACAGATTGCATAGGATAGTAAGGCATACCCCCCTAGATAAATGTAAAGGTATGCACTTGGGAGCTAACAACATGCATGCTTCATACTGTCTGGGGGGAATACAGTTGGGGGAGTCAGAAATGGAAAAGAACTCGCAGGTTCTGGTGGATCATAGACCTAATACCAGCATGCAATGCCAAGCTGCAATATCTAAAGCTAGCACTTTGTTTGTATTAAAATAGGAATAGACTGCAGAGATCGAGACATAATCCAGTCCCTGTACAAAGCATTGGTTGGAATCTGGAATATGCAGTCCAGTTTTGAGCACCAGTTCACAAAAAGGACATTAGGAAAAGTGCAGAGAAGGGCAACTAAACTAATAAAAGAAATAGAGGAGCTCAGCTATAAGGAGAGATTAGCTGAACTGAATCTATTCTCCCCCGAGAAGAAACGTTTAAGGGGGAATATGATCACCCTGTATACATATATGAACTATCCATATGGAAAACTCTCTTCCCTATTATTCACTTTGAGATCATTAAAAAGAACAAGAGGACACGTCTGGAGGAAAAGACGTTTAAGCTCCGTATAAGGAAGGGATTCTTCACTGTAAGGTCTGTGAAAATGAGGAAGGTATTGGCTCTCTCAGGAAGTAGTTTAAGCAACTACTATAGATTGCTTTAGGAAAAATCTGTATGTTTTTCTAGAAGCACAGAATATAACTGGGTATTAAGGCTTTAAAATGAAAGCAACAGTGACTGTTGATCCAGGGAACATCCGATTGCCTCATGGAATGAGGAAGGATTTTTTTTCCCTTGTTGAAGCAAATTGTAAGGGTTTTGTTTTTTGTCTTCCTCTGGACCAACTATGTCTTTTAGGGTTTTAAATCTGGGATATGTTTATTTCCCTAGTGGTTGAACTTGATGGACCTTTGTCTTTTTTCAACCTACTACTATGTAACTATGTAGCAGAACAGGGGAAAAATAGGGGGCACTCTGGGAAGCAAAATAGGAAAACAACCAGTAAACAGATAGTAGAAAAAGTCAGCAGCCAATAACCATGACATAAACATTCAAAAACTATTTTTACAGAAACAAAAAAAAAAACCTTTTTGTTTATGATAATTATTGGAAAGGCAAGGTTCAAAACATCCACATATTATATAGTGTGGCACCCAGTCAGTGAAATCTGGGGGGCCAGGCGGTAAGGATATAGCATATTTGGCTAGCCCCAAATAGTAATGTAAGGCAAGCCTTCCACCGCCCAGTCAGTAAGCAGAATTTAAGGCAAATATAAACGGGGGTCATATCCAAACTGTTAAAAGCATGGCAACATGACATCTTATAAACGCTGATTATGTAGCACATAGGCAGTTGAAAACATCCCTGTATGGCCATGTACTTATAAAATATGGTAGTAAAGCCCTTGCCCTAATTATAGCAAAACAAAAGGAGAAAGCATCATTATTACTTGATCCCGCCGAGTAAGTGAGATCATGCGATAGGCAACAAGCAATGTATGTTGATATTACAAACTGTCTAAGCCAACAATAAAAAAAAGAACATATGACTTAAGTCCTCATTCAGTCTCATTGAGGGCCTTACCTCAGAACAAGGACACTGGGGGGCACTGGACCTGGGAGGGTCAAAGTTTCAAGATCTCATCTTTCTATCTGAAAAAGACAGTATGTCAGTCGGAATTTCAGTGCAGAGTGAAGATTAAAATTTTTTTTGGACACCAGTAAATGAAAGGGATATCCCCACTTGTAAGATGCTTGAGCTGTACGAATTATATCCAACAATGAACGCAGAATGCGACGCATTCTCAAGTATGATTGGATAGAACAAGCAAAATTTTATATTTGTGCCCCATCAAAGTCAAACAGACAATTTCTCCATGCCTGCCTCATAAACTCTTCTTTAATATTATAGAAATGGATTCTGCACAAAACATCACGTGGAAGAGCTCCCAGGTGGGTGCGAACCCCACTTACCCTGTGGACTCTGTCCAAATTGATAGCAGTAGTCAGGGGACGGTCCAGTGCAAGGTTTAAAATTACTGTAACGGTGCTTGCAAATCTAATCCAGCTGTTGCTTTTGGTATCTCTGATCTGCATGTTACTCCTGCAATTCTGATTCTCAATATCCACATCATGCAGGAAACGTGATGTAGGCTGTGCTTGCATATGGGGTGTAACATCCTCAAGGGCTGTTATGCGGGCTGCGTTTAGTGCAGAATTAGACTCCGAAACCCTAGTGTCTACTGACACGATCTGCTGTTGTAGGGCATCTAACTCCAGTTTAAATGAGACATCCATAAAGAAATCCATACTGTGACGTGACCAGACTGAAAGAAGACCACTGCCGGCTGGGAGCTCTCTGTAAATGCGTGTTTACGCCGCCATTGCGTGAGCACTCCGTCCATTTTTTTTCTTTTATATGTATATATATACACACACATTTAAATGTATACATAGATATATGTATATATATGCATATATGTACACATGAAGCAAAACAAACTATATACACAAAAAACAAAAAAAAACTTACCTGAATGATGATGCACCTTCTCTGCAAAAGTACAATGTACTGTTTTTACACATATCAATTCACTGTATTGCATTCAATACATTAATTTAGTTCTGAATGCAATACAAAGATATTTGAAATTCCCGCCATGCCACAAACAGAACATCCGCACCAACGTCACCTGGAACTCATCAGATGCAGAGGACACCGGCCGGAGGAAGCAAGAAGACGGGGATCGCGGAGGTAAGGCTCGATTTACTATTTTTTTTTACATTAGTTTAGCTACCCCGAGTGGACTTGGGGTTACTGCTCTGAACACCGTTTTTTTACCCCGAGTCACACTCGGGGTTACCGCTCGGCAGGTTAAACTGCTGGGAAACACAGTTTACAAACAGCAATGCGAATCAAACACCGGAGTTTTAATAAGGCAACTGTGCTTGTGTTTTTAGCTTTCAACAATTCATAGAAAGGAAAATGCTCAAAAACAATCACAACTTACTTGGTAAATTGTAGGTCTGTTGGATCACCCAAGGTTAAAGATCCTGGGGGATTGTAAAGGAGATCACATTAAAAAAAAAAATTTGTAAAACTACCTTATTCAAGATAACCACATTTTCCAAAAGGTTAAAATACAGGGACAATATAGACACTACTAAATTTACCTGACAAAATTAAAACAAAAAACACACACACACAAACACAAACACCAAACACATGTAAACCTACACTTTCATATAAAGCTAAAATATTTTAAAAATGGCCCAAGAAATATTGCATTCAAAAATACATACAAAACCAATATGCAATTTGGACTTTTCTTGGGTGGAAAACTGGATTAGAAATTATGCAGAACAAACATTTAAAGGTGGTAATAAAGACATATTATTGAAATGAAGCAATATGGCTACAAACAATAACAGCATTACACTGACTTATCATTGCAAGATGGATATTGAAACATTCAAAGTTTAAAAAATAAAAGCAGCTATTGGTAAGCAAAGTATGAAATGTAGCAACATAGATTTGGATAACACACCAAACCGAACCCCCCCCCCCCCCCCTCTTCCAAGTCACAAAAAAAGACAAAGAAAAAGAAAGTTAGACAACACCCATCTTTATGCGCACAGCTGCTACGAATTCCCCTGTAATTGGGACGTGCGCATTCCGTGAAGTTTGGCTGTTTGTTTTTTTCATTGAGCTGGTCATTCCATAACCACCTGGGCGTTTCACTGATGTCTAGATTTCTGTACCAAAAGCGGTACACTGTTTTTCATGAAATTTTTTTTTTTAAATTGTAGACCTGTAACTTACAGAAATATGTCCAAACAAGGGTCTAGTAGATATCATGAATATAAAAAACGTTTGAAACACACAGTCATGTAAAAATAAAAATTTACTTTTAATAAAATAAATAAAAAACACAAAAATCAGCTTAAACAAGAATACATAAATAAATCAAAAATACTGAAAATGCAATAATTCGGTATACTGTAAAAGAATATATTTTTCTAAAACACCTCCCTAGTGTGGTAAATTTTAAAACAGAGTCCAACGTCACATACCTATAGACAAAACCACATAAATATATTTTGTATTATTTTGTATTGGATTGGATACAGGACTTTGTATTGAATCCAATACAAAATATTTGAATTTCCCGCTACGACCCCCATCGACGGGCGCATGCACGGACATCATCAGGAATCACCGGGAGACGCGTACGCGAACGCCGGGTATTCTAATTCTTTCCGAACTTCTGTACTTCTATGCAAAAAGTGTTACATTTTTAGCATGGAAATTTATTTTAGATTGTAGGCAATCATTTAAATTTAAATTAAATTTAATTTAAATTGTATGACAATCAGATTGCAATATAATGTTTGTTTACCCACCTGAGAAAAGTTCGGGTTTAACACTTTTTGCAAGTGTTTTTACCCCGAACCAAGGTCGGGTTTAACGGCCTGGTGGTTAAACTGGGGAATGCATTTTTTGTTGAGTTAGATCCTACACTTGTGTTTTTACTAATTTTTGGTTTATTAGTTATAAGGGGTACCCTCTTTTTTTGTCAAAAAACATACAATTTGTACATACAATGAAAAATTAATAAAATAATAACTTGAATGTACTGTTTATTTAAATGTTTTTTGTTCGTACAAAGCATTTATTGTTACTCTATGACATTTTGTTTACAGTAAAACATTTGAAAATTAACCAGGTAAGTGGTTAAGGTAAACATTTACACTAACAGCTTTTCCTAGAGCGTTCAGTGTTAGGACAATCCCGCCAGATGCTCCAACAATAGTCAGCCATCATACGTACATCCCATCCACACTGATACCCTCCTTCCCTGACCTTCAAATCTTGGTGGAATTGTTCACCTTGCTCATCACTGACTGCACCAAGATTTTCCAGGAAGGTAGAAATATGGCTATGCAGAAAATGCACCTTGATGCCCATACAAAACCAAACATTTTGTAGCTCTCCAAAAGTTTCTGGACAATTTCTGTGTAATTATTTGCTCGTGTGTTTCCAAGAAAGTCCTTGACAATGGCTTTGAATGATAACCAAGCATTCTTTTCGACTTCTGACATTGTCCTGATGAAATGTTCATCTTTGATGAGCTGCCGAATCTGTGGACCATGAAACATATTGGGCTTTAATTTTTCAAATGACAGGCTAGGAAATGCCAAAATGAGGTACTTGAAACAGTCTTCTTCAGTTGGCAATGCTTTAACAATCTGCTTCATCAGACCCAGTTTCATTTGGAGAGGTGGGAAAATTAATATTCCTTCCATCAACAAGCGGCTCATGTAGAATGTTTGGATCACCTGGTTTTAGGGCAGATTTTGGAGGCCTATTCCTTTCCACCCAATGCCTCTCACGAGCTCTGCTGTCCCACATGCACATATAACAGGGATACTTGGTGTATCCCCTTGCTGAACAATAAGGAAGCATATCATTTTAAGGTCAACATAGATGACCCAATTGTGTTAGTGATATTGCAACAACTCCATGACTCTCTTTATGTCTGCATATTCTTCACAAAGAGAAACTGAATGGCCAATTGGAACTCACCCAAATATATTGCCATTGTGAAGGAGGACACACATTAAGCTCCACTTTGAGCTATTGATGAATAGACACCATTCAGTTGAGTTAGAGATTGGAATTCCCAATTCCTTCATTAAACCAGGTATGCTATGGCAATAAACAAAGCCACTGTCAGTTCTAAAGTACTGCAGAAATGCTATTTCTCTGGTTTGAAAGTACGATACCTTTGTAGCTTTTTCAAGTAAGTTTTTCTCATGCAGTCTTGATGCTAGGGGTTCTGAAGCCTTCTTCGATAGTCCCAAATCATGTGCCAAATCACTCAACTCATGCTGATCAATTCCCTTAGGAACAATTTCCTCTTCAATTTCAAACTCTTCATCATTGTTGTCACCTAGTTCATCACCATAATCATGTTCTTCAAGAGAGGGTAGTGTAACGAAAACCAGCACTGGGATTTCTCCTGAATGAGCCACTGGGCGTATAACAAATGGTAGACTAGGGTACTCTATGTTACATTTATTTATCAAGACTTATCTTGATCATCAAGTTTAACTTTGAAATATGCCAAATTGGCTTGCGCTACAAAAGTGGCCTCGGTGTGGAGACAGGTGGCAGACCAAAAGAGATTCCAGGCACAGGTCTGGGCAAGCAGCAAACAAGCTTTGTCAGAGTCCAGGCACGGGTCAGAGCAGGCGGTAAGCAAGCGTAGTCAGAGAATAGGCACAGGTCAGGGCAGGAGGCAAACAGGCCTAGTCAGAGTTCATGCACAGGTCAGGTCAAGTATAGTGAGTGGCACAATGCAAAGTAGCAAGTTAGCTGGTGCAAAGTCACAGCACCAGCCTCCATTACTGCTGAGACAAAATCCCCTTTGACCCTTTACAGAGCTCCTCCTCCCTGTGCTGTGTCAGTGTGAGCAGGACTGCACACAGAGATGTGAGACCAGGAAGTGCTGCATGCACAGAGACATACAGGGAGAGCTGCACTTCGCAGCTTGATGAAGCAGACATGCACAGGACACTGCAGGGCAGTTTAGTGGAGATCGAAAAGACTCAGGCAGTGTAAGTCGAACAGCCACTGGGTTGATGACCTTAAGGATAGGAAAAGGACCAATAAACATGAGGCCCAAATTTATAGAAGGGCAGCAAAGTCTCAGGTTGGCAGTGGTGAGCCAGACAAGATCCCCAGACCTAAACCCCGGGCAAACCCTCTT
Organism: Pyxicephalus adspersus; assembly: GCF_032062135.1. Taxonomy (NCBI): domain Eukaryota; kingdom Metazoa; phylum Chordata; class Amphibia; order Anura; family Pyxicephalidae; genus Pyxicephalus; species Pyxicephalus adspersus. The sequence goes on from NC_092863.1 coordinate 24,753,151, forward strand.
CTTGTCAGCTTCCCTTTTTGTTCTTGCCCGAGCTTGAGCCAAACAGGATTTCATTCTTTTCAAATTATCCGAGATTAAAGTGACACGATCCTGATCCTCAGGAACTGAAGTCCTGAAAGGGCAATTTGGGAGCAAGGTGGGATGAAATCTGTTATTAGCAAAAAATTGAGACTGAGAGGTGGCTAAGTGAATAGCATTATTATATGCAAACTCTGCCATGGGCAGCAGGGAGGCCCAGTCATACTGAGATACAGCTCAGAAACAGCGGAGATATTGTTCCAAAGTTTGATTGGTTCTCTCTGTTTGACCATTACTCTGGGGATGATAGTCTTTTTACAAAGCTTCTTGCAAAGCTCCAGCCAGAACTTAGAAGTGAATTGCACTCCTCTATCTGATACAATGTCATCTAGAATTCCATGGAGTCTGACTATCTCTCTTAGGAATGCCTTACCAGTAGCTGCAGCAGAGGGTGACCCCTGCATTGGGATAAAATGGGTAAAAAAAATTAACTTTTTGGATGATGTTCTAATTTATTGAGATGCACCTGTGTGTGTGTATGTATATATATATATATATATATATATATATATATATATACAAACTTTGGTGTGTGTATGTATATATATATATATATATATATATATATATATATATATATGCACAAACTTTGGCAAAGATTTACTGTTTATCATTAACAACATTTGTGACAACAACCATACTGCTAAAGAGGAAGAACAAAACCTTAGACAAATGCAGGTAATTTTGCTTCATGGAGGTAAAATGCCTTCTCCATTTTACTCAAATAGTGGGATCAATTCCTTGGTCAACATATTATCTTGGTTTCTTTTTGCAATTATAAATGTAGATACTAGTAGGGATGAGCGAGCGAGAATATTAAATTCGTTCTAGCGGCGAATCGGCATTTCTCACTTCCTGAAAATGTAAGCGAGAAGGGCCTTCTGATTCGCCAAGAGGTCGAGCTCTCGCCAAACAGGAGAATTTCCAGGGCTGCATCATGCAGCCCTGGAAATCCTCTGCGATCCCTGGGCACTAGAGGTTTATTAACCTCTATTGCCCCGGGGATCGCACACTCTTCTCAATGAATGCAGCCACAGCTTTCCAAATATTCTGTGTCCTGTACAGTGCAAGACCCAGAACTTTTGAGTTATAAATACAAAGGAGGCCTATTTATAAATAATTGAATGTCATATTTAATGAACATTTGCCATACATTTATCATCAGAAGAAACATTATTATACATTTGTTAGATGTTTTGTTTAGTGATAAAAATAATTGCTGTAACAGTTAATCTATGTTACATTCCCAGCACATTTGTTGATTACATCAGCTGGGAGCCATGGTGAAAAGAATAATTTTTTTGACTAATGTTTCAGAACTTTGCCTCCTAAACAGACACTACCAACCTGGTCACACCAGGTATTAGTATTCCTAGGTTATGGGAGAGGACACCATCATGCAAATAAGAGCCCATGGGCTGTTCAACATATGGGTGTTGAGTGAGGTTCCAAAAACAACTCCTCAGAAAGCACCAGATACAGTTTATAGATCTGGGCTCTTCTATCATAGTATTTATATATTTCTATAATATATAGGCATTGCATAATAAAAAAAGCAAAAAAAAGTCACATTGACATCCTAGGGGAGTGACAAGACCAGTAAATAGAAGAGCAGCAATTAAATATTAACTTTAATAGTAAATCTGATCCAACCATGTGTTGAGCATTAAAAGACTACACTGCATGGTAAAATGTATTATGCATTCTTGTAGGTTGGTCTAAATGCTTACAAGGGAATTGAATAAATTTCAAGCGCTTTTAAAGCCTCCAGTGCATTTACGATGATTACAACTCTCTTCTGCCAGTGATTTATTATAAACTCAAAACAGCATGCATGATAAATGGTATAGTGTCATGAAAGCAGTTCACTAGAGAAAAGTGACCACCTAGCAAAAATTAAAAAAAAAATACATAGCAGCTTACTGGTCCTAAGATGTGGTGGCTACATTTGTTTTTATTGCCCCCGCACCACATGTAAAGAAGATGATATGACAGAGACAAGTTTAAAGCTGAACCCTTGAGTCTTTATTTTAACCTTTATAATTTTGCAAAAAAGGAAAAGCAGCCTGAAAAATAAAACAAATGCAGTCACATCATTTAGGGGCAAGTATGCTTCAATATTACAAATGTCAATTGGATAGACAATTTCAGAACCTTGGAGAGCTGTTCTTAGAACATTTGCCAGCCTCACCGTACAGTTGCAGCTACACCGGCTTTTGCTGGTGACTTGGTCAACGAATATTTTTTCATAGTGCCCCAAATACATTACTATACCTACATTCTGAGTGTTATAAAAAAAAAACATCTATATACACCCAAGGATTTTGTTGTTGCTTTTAATTGATTTCTTCTCTACCTTCTACAGTCCTTCTTCAGCTCGGCGTTTCAGCAATGCTGCTATTTTTTTTGTATTTTTTTTTTAATACTGTGAATCATCAACAAACATGGGAATATTCTTTCTATTTTGTCTTCCAGCAACAATACTTTTGCTAAAATTGGTACATAAAATAATTGCATAGAAAAAGGACCCGAAACAGCTTACTTTATAATATGCGGTATATTTTTTTTTCGTGTGTTTTATCAATCAGACCAAATATATATATATAAATATTTATATATATATATATATATATATATATATATATATATACTCATCTCCTTCTTCTCTATTGCTTCTCTTTATCTGGAACAGGAATAAAAGTACTGGGAGAGTCAATGTGGTCTCCAGATTAGGATAGCTGGCCAAGTGGTTTAGTGTGAGATTTGCTCCAAGAAAGACAGAGGCACATACTAAAAGCAGCCTGTACTGCCAACAGGCATGTGGGATTAGGCCAAGACTGTGTTATCTCAAACTAGAGAGCTGCTCTGTTGATTGTTTTCTGTTGACCAAGTAGCCCTGTATTGAAAAATGATAGTGTTGGTGTTTTTTGTTTTCCGGGAGGCAATTCAAACTAAGCACAGTGCTTTAAAATCCAAAATATTGTCTGGAAATTCTCTGTACAAGCTAACCCCTTTAAAATCTGTATTTTGTAAAGGCAGACTTGTTTAACTGGTGTTGGCAGAAACAAAACCATGCACAACACATGGAGATATAGAGACAGTCAATGCATGTTTGTTCTATGCTTCTATTTAACAAAACAGCAAAGACATTTTTGACGCAGAAAGATTTGAGGAGGGTGGGACAGATTTCCAATTCTAAGTTCCACAGTGGCTGGAGTCCAGACTTGAAGGCCTTGATGCCCCATATTAGACTGCATAATATTTAAAGAGACTACACAAATACTAATCAGACTACAAGTGTGAAAATAAACAGGGGCACTGGAAACATAATTACTTGAAATCCTATTGGTCATGCTGCAGTTTTTACCTTACCATTACAACCCCTGTTGTAATGAAATCTACTTCTCCATTTTGCCAGAGGTGAAGTCTGAGCTACATGGACTGGAACAGGGAGTGCATAGTTGTTGCACTCCCTGTCAGGAACCAATGGCTTGTGAGCCAGATGTGGCTCTTTTGATGGCTGCATCTGGCTCGCTGCCAAATCTTTAAATAAAAGAATTATGGGGGACGTGGCCTGCGCTCCTCGAAGAGAAGCTGTGTTCTAAGCCTTAGATTCTAGGGCTTAAAACACAGCTTCTCTCCGCCGAGCGCAGGCCACGCCCCCCTGCATCGCATCCACCATCCAGCATCTTGGGACCCCGCATCCAGCATCTAGCATCTCTGCACCCACCCTGCCTTGCCCCGCAGCATGTGCAGTCTCTAGGGAAGTCCTATTAAGCCATCTACTTTGCCAGAGAGTGCCAATAATGCCTGGGAAATTCTAACAGCCTCTCTAGCAGACTGAAACATGATTTATAAGCTGGGTTTGTTAGGAAAAAACCCAGTCCTCTCATTTTAAAAGAATTTAGTATTTCATCAGCTTTATCTAACAATAGCAGGGTTTTGCTGCCAAAGTGCTTCAAACACTAAAATGAGACTTAAAACTTGTTTCTGTTATGTTAAACTTTCATTTTCATTTTGCTTAAAAATGTGTGTGGATAGTTAAATTATAGAAGCTAGCTTGGTAGATTGCTAATGATAATAATTGAAAGCAAATGCCTCTTTTTGTGGTTTCTCTTTGGGACTTAACTTTTGTTTTTATAGGTTTAGTTGTGTGCGTGAGTTTGATGTCCTGCCCCACGGACCACTACCTGGTGTGGTATCCTCCTCACCTCAGTCAGCTAGCTAATTGCAGAAACCCTTGTATTGAAGAAGATGGCTAAAAGAAAAAAAGATGAGGAATATCGTACTTTTCAGCAGGAATGGACAGAGGAATTCGCCTTTGTGGAGAGAGCAGGTTCTGCAGTGTGTCTAATATGCAATGATAAAATTGCATCACAGTCTTATCCCTTCAACAAGCAGTGTTTGCATTTGAAAACAAGCTAGAACTCTTCATCGCCGACACTGAAACAGGTCGTTTACTACACTTTGAAAAACTGGGAGAGTTTAAAGATGCATGCACAGCAAGTGACTCTGCTCAACATCTTGATCTTCAGCAGCTAGCGGGCTTCACATCTAATCTCCTGCAGTCATTCAAAGCGTGCTTTGGAGAATTTGGTGAGCACACTCATCTTTTTAAGTTCATCACCCATCCACACGAGTGTGCAGTGGACAGCACCGACCTGAGTTACATCCCCGGTGTCTCCATCAGAGATTTTGAGCTACAAGCTGCTGACCTGAAGGCCTCAGACATGTGGTTGAATAAGTTCACGTCACTGAATGAAGATTTGGAAAGACTTGCACGACAGCAAGCAGAGTTGGCGAGCAAACACAAGTGGAGAGAAATGAAAAAACTTCAACCCGTGGACCAGCTGATTGTCAAAACTTGGAACGCACTTCCTGTCACATACCACACACTTCAGTGTGTGAGTATTGCTGTACTGACAATGTTTGGCTCTACGTATGCATGTGAGCAGTCTTTCTCACATCTAAAGAACATTAAGACCAACCTACGATCACGTTTAACGGATGGAAGTCTCAACGCCTGCATGAAACTTAACCTCACCACGTATCAACCAGACTACAAAGCGATCAGCTAAACCATGCAGCACCAGAAGTCGCATTATTGGTAAGAAGTACTTTATTCATTCATTCATTATTCATTCATTGGTTAGCAACAGCATAACATAAAATTCACACATTTACTTGTATTTAGTTTTAAACATATTGCATGGCTCTCATGGAATTACATTTTAAAATATGTTGTGTTTTTGGCTCTCTCAGCCAAAAAAAGGTTCCTTACCCCTGTTGTTGGGCATTCCACTGCTCTATTTGCCATTGTTTCTACTATAAACCTTTGAAATTACATCTTAAGACTGGACTGCGATCACTGCAAAAGAGCCCTTCTTCCATGTCAGTTGGAATGCAGAAGCAAAAGCATGTCAGAGGCAGGACAGAACTGATGCCAGCTAAATTTACCCTAATTCACATTACCCTATTATTTTTTTGTTTCAATGATTTTATTGAAACTTTCAAAAAAAATAAACAATAACACTACACAACACATTTTCATAGAATAACAAGGAGAAAAATAATAAAAAGGGGGGGGGTACGCGCATACTCGAGTCCGGACCGCAGTAATCCGCGATCGATGGCCGCGCGTACGTTCGCGCTTCCAGCGAGCGCGGATTTCATTAATGAATGAGGGGCATAGACTTTAAAGTATAATATGATGCGAGTATGTCAGTATGACAGACTGATATTGTTACCTTATATAGTTGATCCTAGGTGTATTCTGTATACCAGATAGAGAGTTTGTAAGTATGTTACAAACAGCTCCTGGAGAGATGTGCAGGACAGCAGCTGGAAACTCAGCATGTAGGGAGATCTGTGGCTGGAGACTCAGCATGCAGCTGGAGACTCAGCATGCAGCTGGAGACCCAGCATACAGGAAGATCTGAGGGACGCCATTCCCTTAATAGGACAGCGTTTATAGGACCTCCCCCTGCCCCACGTGCTCAGACCAGAAGTCTGGAGATAGCCTTGAGGCTATTGGATGATGTCACGTCAAGGGGGCGGTGTTAGAAAACGTCATCCCCCAGTGTTCATCACAGAGCATGTTAACTCCAGCCTGTCATGTCCAGTGCAGAGGAGGGAGGGCATCTCCCCCGCCCCTCTTTGACTCAGTGCTGCAGCTGGTCAGAGAGCAGCTGCCTCACAGTATCTCCATCTAAAAAGACGGAGATATACGGGGAGAAGCAGTATTTGCCTCTGAATAGAGGCAGGACCGCGTCAGGGTGCACCCAGAGTGTCTCTGGGTGCCCCTGTCCCCGCAAGTCAAGCTTAGGGAAGGGGAAAGAGCAAGTCTAGTTCCTCCCTAGGGGGATAGGAGTCCCCACATAATCCTGTGCATTGGGACACATCAGAATCAGGTCCTGTGAATGAGATAATGCAGATAGCATTGAATGTTATAATATACACATCAAAAATTACTAAATATTGAGAGAGTAAAAGTACATGTACATATATAAGATATCAATAGACAACAAATGTTCATAGCAATCAGCTTTGGTAATTTACAGATACAAAATATCATATACAAAAAAGTGTGTCGAACCTCCATAACAGTCACATATGGTACAATATGAACATAGTATAATACAGTGTATTACAAAGCAGCGTAACGAAACTGCATTTTCCTTCTATTAGAACAATTCATATAAACATCTATTGGATCATGCCTTTCTATTGGCAGTAATTTGAGTGGCAGAACATATAAGCACTTATTAAACAATATAGTTACAGAAAAGACTTAAAACTAAAGGCATCATTTAGTCCTGGAAAATAATTAGCTTTAAGTAGTGATTTAAAAATATGCTTTTTTCTTAGCACACATAAATGTTTAAAACATTTTAACAGAGCAAACAGTTTTTTTTAGGGCTAAGGGTAATATGTGTGCCATTAGAAAGAATGATTTTTTAGGGGAACAGTGACTTTTAATGCAAGCTCGATAGTGAAAAGCTGCCGGAGATGCGCGGCTCCGTGCGCGAGCATTTTCAGTTGCTGAATAGCGCGACGGCGTACGATTTCGGATCGCGAATACAAATGCGCTTGCGATCATCCGATTCTACTTGATGAATTAGGGGCATTGTATTGTCCGAATGATGGGTCCCGGTATCAAGAAAGGAGGCTATTGATCTTAGACCCAAGGTGTGTGGTATGCTACTGTATAACGCTTCCACGTCTATTGTGGTTAAAAGTGTGTTAGGAGGTCAAACATAGTTCAACACCTCTTAGGTTACAAAGTCTAAATACAACAGGCGATAGTTTTCCAATGTACACCATAAAAAATATAATACAAGTAAGTACAATAGTACAAAAATAGCATTGATTCACAGATTTGAAACTTGTGAGGTATACAGGTATATCAAAATTAGAGTGAGATCATAAAGTTTGGCGGGTAGAGGTACCTTTTCATTCACCCTCCTTGTAAACATTTAACATTTGAATTAAAGAAAAAAATAGGAGAAAAAGAGGGGGGGGGATAAGAAATTAAGAGGGGGAGGGAAGGGTCAAGGTTCCCTGTTTAAAATATACATGATTAAAATCTAACCACGGGTCCCATGTGTTGTAGAACTTAAGGTTGTTAAGGTGGTTTTTAAGCATACAGGTTAATTTGTCATTAACCAATTATGCAGTTAAGTTTGTTTTTGGTGAACTCAAGGGAAAGCTTTCCAGTAACAAGCAATGGTAATCCAAGCAGCTAACAGGATATATTTAATTAGTGTAGTTAGCTGTTTCGGGGCTATATCCTCTAATTGGGAAAAAACGAGCACACTTTATTTTTCTCGGGATGTTGACCTGGGTGACAGAGCATAATAGGTTGAAAATGCGGATCCAAAATCTCTGAACCCTAGGATATCTCCACCAAGCATGGAGTACTGTGCCAGTCTGACCACATCCTTGAAAACAAAGAGGAGAGACAGAGGGATTGGCTTCATGGATCCTAACCGGGACCAGGTACCATCTCATCAAAACCTTATAATAGGCCTCTAATATCGAAGTGTTCAAAGATATTTTAGAAATAGACACTAATAGATCCTGCCATTTCTGGGCACTCCGCTCCACCTCCAAATCTGACTCCCATTGTTTCAAATAGAAAAGTTTCTTATCATGTGAGAAGAGAGTGTTATATACTATCGAGATCCTCCCTTTGGATTCAGTTCTAAAACTGCAGGTTTTTTCAAATCCCATACTCTGGTAGGGTGGTTTTAACCCTTTGAGTTTATTTTGAGTAAAGGACCTGATTTGTTGATAACGGAAAATTTCTCTATATGGAAGGGAGAGACCGACTTGTAGATATGAGAGGCTCAGAGTAGCCTTGCCATCAAGAAAATTTCAGATTCTAAAAAATCCTTTGTTGTGCTACCAAGAGAATTGAGCCGGTTCATAACCTGGAGGAGATTCAGGATTATGCCATAGGGAAGTCAGAGAAGCATGCAGGTTAAATTTAGTTTTTTGTCCATTCCATACTGAGAGAGCATATGAAAAGGAAGAACAGAGAATCGCAGGTCTCTTGGAGAGGAGGGGATCCAAATAAGGAGCTTGATCAGTATTAGGGGCAGGCCAGGTTCCCGGGGTCAGTCTGTTGTGGTCTTGGATGTGGAATAGTAGTTTGGCCTAACGCTGCAATATGGGCTGCTCTGTGGTATAACATTATGTTAGGTACACCCAATCTTCCCCAATCCTTTTTAGGAGTATATAATGTAGTTGCATTAATGTGGTGAAGTTTGTCTTCCCGGACAAAATTTGTGAGTTTGTTTTGAATATTCCTTAAGACCAGTCTGAGTGTAGCAATAGGGAGGGTGCAGAAAAGATAAAGCAATTTGGGTAAAGTGTTCATTTGGATTGCAGCTATTCTCCTGAACCGGGGGGGGGGCTAGAACACATCTATTCAGATCTCTAGCTATTGCACGAAACAGGGGTGAGTACAGATCATGGTGAGAAGAGGTGATCTGAATGCCTAGATAGGTGATTGCTTTGGATTTCCATGTGAAGTCAAAATTGGAGTTAAGTTGGGTGACTATGTTTGGGGGCAATGAAATATTTAGGGCCTCTGATTTGGCTCTATTGAGTTTTAGACCTGACACCTTTGAAAAGGAGCTTAACTCTTAAAATAGGTTGGGCAAGGAGATGAGAGGAGAAGTTATATACATTAAAGCGTCATCAGCAAAAAGTTCACATTTATGTTCTATAGGACCACATAGGATGCCCTTCATGTCAGGATTAAGCCTCACAGCTATTGCTAAGGGTTCAATTGCTAAAGGGAAAAGTAAAGGGGAGAGAGGGCAGCCTCGTCTGGTACCTCTGCAGATATTAATCAAGGGCGAGTAGTGTCCTTTACTATTTTGGCGGAGAGGGAGGAGTATAGAGAGGATATAATACGGCAAAACGCTGGGCCAAAGCCCATTTTACGAAGAAGGGCTTTCAGATAATCCCATTATAAACTGTCAAAAGCTTTGTGGAGGTCCAATAAGAATAACATTGCTTCTCTTTTTGGCCTGCCATTCCAGTAACCCTAATTAGGGCTTTATTATATTCTACATGTACTTAATTTCCTTTGCGAAGGAAATTAAAATAGTCTGAAAGGGGATTCCCTAATATTTAGCTAAAAGTCTTTTAATAAAGGTTGGGTAAGCCACCCTGACCAGGGAAACTGTTAGTTTTAATATTTGTAAGGACTCCTATGACTTCCTCATGCGTAAATTCTTTATCTAATATTATAGCGTGGGATTTACGTAATCTCGGAATTAGGAACCTAAAAAAAAATGTTTCAATTTTTCTAACTACTGTATTTTTAGACTTAGGTTCTTCATAGAGCTATGAGAAGCTATGAAATGCTTCCAAGACTACTTTTGGGTTTTGGGATAATCTTCCATAGCCCAGCTTGATTTTTGGATGTGCAGTTGTTTGTGGCCTAGTGTCCTTTCCACCTTGGTTGTGAGGCAGAGGTTTAGTTCTGTCTTCAGGAATTAATTTTGGTCACGAACATCTATGTGAGGATTCTGCTTTTGTTGTAGTTGTAATTTGGATAGTTGTTGTTTTTGGTCAATGGGAAGTGTGGCTTTTTTAGGTTTGGTACCCAAGGGTATAAATTGGCCCCTAATATGGGCCTTATGGTACTCCCAATTAGTAGAAGGTGAAGTATCTAGTGGGTCATTAAATCTAAAGTATTCTTTAATTCATTACCAATAGTAAGCCTCCAATGTGATTTAGGGTTTTTAGAGCCTAGGCCTGTTAGGCAGAAAACCACAGACATTGTCCTATTTTTACAAGTATACACACACAAGTATAAAGTTGGTGAGAAGGTCCCTTTTTTAGACTTCATAAATATCTAATGACTAAATACCTTTTATATTGTTTTTGTTGCCAAATTGTCCTTTGGAGGAATGGTAACACTATTTAGGTACAGTACAGGATTAATACTTACCACATCGACAAGTGTGAATAGGCCCTTAGTCTAGTATCATATTTATCATTCTAAATTCACTGTCAACAAGATTCCTACAAAATGTTTTTCATTTTTCTTTTCTTACAATCAGAATGGCTGAGGTGTTGTGTAAATTGTCAGAGAAAGATTGATGCTTTGTTCATCCAGGGAAGAAGTGATAACAACAAGTAGGTGTTTCACCTGCTGTTGCCTTGCATAGCAAGTGTGACATAAGCCTTAATTTGCATTTATGCACATAAATGCAAAAAAACATTTGATAAGTATTTTAATGTGAATCTAGATTTATTTTCAGCATCACTATACTAATTGCCAATCAGGACCGCCCCCCCCCCCCCCCATAGAACCTAAGGCATTCTTTGTGCAAGTTCATGTCCATCCTAATGTAAAGGTAATAGGACTTCCATGTCGAAACCTTTATTGAAGACTCCTCCTTTGTGCACCGATTTTATTTGGATACATTTCCTTGGTTTTATTTTATTGCCTGGAAATAGTGTCAGTTTAAGGGTAGAGCAAACTGACAACCCCTTTTCCGTTTTAAAGAATGGCAGGGACCTGGATTGCTGCACATTTGGGGCCCCTCTTTATATTTTCTCAAGGCTAATGTGGTTCAAACTAAACCCTGCATTGATCTAGGTGTACTAGGCAATCAGAAGAGATTATCCCATTCCTGAATCCTCATTGCTCCTCTCCATAGTCATAGTTCTGAGTCATATTGATGACTTGGGACAACAGACAACTGTGTTTGCCCTACAAAATCTGACATGTGTGATGAATAACAAAAAAACAAACAAGGGTCACTAATAAATGCGTGTATACGTGTGTGTGTGTGTAATCTGCAATTACAGTTATCATTTATGTGTTCTCCAGTGCATTCATTCTTTATTTTAATGAAAGACGTCTCGCTTTAAAGGGTTGATCATAAATAGAAAATGAATTGCCTTGTATTGATAGAACACTAATTGACGATCCTGTATACAGAAACAATTCTATTGTAATGTGTTTTATATGTCATTGTGTTATTGCCATTTCTTCCTTTCTTCCAATAGCTGCGTCTGTAGCGCCACCTAGTGCCCCCCAGCGTACGTGCAGGCTGATGACTTCTCCAGTGATTGGCTTGTGGCGAGCACACAAAACACGTACACACATTGCGCTCTCTTGAGCAGAGTCATCCTATTCAATGCACACAGTCAGAACATCCAGCTATAGGGATAAGAAGGGCTCCTTCTTGCCTACGAGCTAAAGGAATGCAAGCTTTTCTAGAGATGCAGATACAACCAGAATGCCTGTAGGGCGGACAGAAGGCTAAATAAACTTTTCAGTGCTCACAGCTAGATTGACTTTAAAAAAATAATGTCTGCTTTGAGAAGGAAATATGGGGAAGAGTACCATGTTGTCACCACCACTGTAGGAGGTGGATTTTTCCCTTCTGTTAAAAGGAAACGACAGAGGTTTGTAGACAAGAATGGACGGTGCAATGTTCAGCATGGGAACCTTGGAGGGGAGACCAGCAGATACTTGTCTGACCTGTTCACCACGTTGGTGGACCTGAAATGGAGATGGAACCTGCTGATATTTGTTCTCACCTATACAGTGGCTTGGCTGGTTATGGCATCAATGTGGTGGATTATTGCCTATATCAGAGGTGACTTAAATAGGGCTCATGATGACAACTACACTCCTTGTGTGGCCAATGTCTACAACTTCCCATCTGCCTTTCTGTTCTTCATAGAGACAGAAGCTACTATTGGGTATGGCTTCAGGTATATCACTGAGAAATGCCCTGAAGGTATCATACTCTTTTTGTTCCAGTCTCTGCTGGGATCTATTGTGGATGCTTTTCTCATAGGTTGCATGTTTATAAAGATGTCCCAACCCAAGAAGAGAGCAGAGACTTTGATGTTTAGCCAGAATGCTGTCATCTCCCAACGTGATGGAAAATTGTGCTTGATGTTCAGAGTGGGCAACTTGAGGAACAGTCATATGGTTTCTGCACAGATAAGGTGCAAGCTCATTAAGGTAAGAAATTACCCCATCAATATAATACCTGCTGGGCAACTCTCTAAATACCTGATAATACCAAAATACCTTCCCAAGCTTCTAAAGCAAGCAACCATTATCAGCTAAATGGCTGGTTATTCTAGTAGGGAGTTCTGTGTGATTGTTTTGTGTTTTGAGGTGCAATAGTAATGTATCAATGTCTGAAAGTATTTTGTTGAAAAGGTTATTAGATACATAAAACAAACTCAGAACCAGTGGAGCTGAAAGTGCACATTAGGTAAACTTTAAAGGCCTATTCACACTGGCAGTGAGGTTGAGGTGTGTTTAACACTTCTTTGACTCAGGACACGCTGCCGCATAGGGAGATGCTACATTTAGCGTCTTCCTGCAGCAGCGCCTGTAGGGAATTACTAGTGGCTGCAGTGTGCAGAGACCGGTTCTTTTTGAACATTTCCTGCCATGCTAGACCTCAAGTGACTGTTAAAGTGCCAGCCCTAGGGAGCCACACAAAATCAGCAATCAAGTGGCAGGTGTGAACCTGCCCCGACACTCCTTGGGTGAATTAAAATGCAAGGTCCTTGCTTGCACCAAACACGTAACTTAGAAGGCTAAGATTTGTTGATAAGTGGCAGATTTTCAGCGTATCTAGGTTAAATTCTCTTGAATAAAGATCCTAATCTTTGTGTTAAAGCTTTGTAAATTTACCCTGATGCCTGCTGTATGGATGGCTGTTAATGTTTTTTTTTTAATGCACTGAGATTTTTTTAAACACTTGAAAGGTACGTTATAGTGCCTCAAAAATGCAGCATGCAGTACTTTTTCCTTCTTTTATTTTGCTGCCTTGTGGTTTTCCATAACAGAAGATTCCCACACCATATACATGTTAATAGTTAACTGGTCCTATATTAGTTAAAGGTATTGGAGAAGGGGTTGACGAATTTGTGTTTGAAGACTTTGATAGGAAAAAAGGCCAGTGTTCCTGTACAGTCAGCATTTTGTTTCTGATCCATGGCATTTTGATATGTGTTAATAACTTAGCATATTTGTGCCTAATAAACAAAATAATTACAATTAAAGTCTTAGTATTACATGACTCCTACAAATGACATTTGAAAAGCTGTATGAAGCACAAACATTGGCCAGTTTTCTGGCCACATTTACATTTCTGCCTTGTTTGGTTAAGTCAAGCTATGTTGTTTTTCACACTTGATGTGAAGTGTGTGGTGCATTTCACTTGTCATCTTCACATTTACACCTTCCTGCTGCAGTGAATTACATTAAGGCACATGATCAAAGCAAGCATTGGCATGCGTTGCATTAAGAAGTCTATTATTGGGGAAGGCAGTGCACCAAAAATGTCCTAAAAATTATACATGCATCATTTTTTCCAACACGGCGCACTACAATAGGGTAATGCATACTATGTGTTATGGTTCGCTGCAGCGCATGTGCCTTGGAGCCATGGTGCCTTGGGGTGCCATTCCAAATGAGTGACTATGAAGCAAGCTTTAACGCATATTTCCCATTGTAGTAACTCCTGTATTACTCTGTGTTACTTTAAGACACCCCAGCAGAGAGATCTGTTTGGACCCCTACCCTAAGCTATATACACATGCTAGATTTTTGTCACATGAGATGAATATCATGATCATCTTGGGTGAAAATCTAGCATGTGTACTGTGGCCCCCCAAAGCTGTCTGGTCCTGGCAGATGAATGAATGACAGAATGGAGTCAACTGATGTACTCACCCATAGAGGCGGGTGCAGCGAGATGCCACTCATTATTCCTCCTCCCTCCCCTCTCCATTGAACAGATGTGCACAGTGTGCATAGCACTGTTTTCCTGTCACTGGAAACCATCAGCAACAGAAGGCTAACATTTGTCTGACGCCTGTACAAGGAATTAAAATGCCTTTTTTATTGTGATAAACCTAGCTTTTCTAATTTGTCATGTCAGTCTGTATTAAACAAGATGTTTGCTGAGCAGACCTAAAGAGGTGCCGGGGGTGGGGGGCAGGAGCTGATCCCTATCCAACACTACTCTCTATCAACTCCTCCCAGCAGCAGAGAAGCAAATAGATGCTTGTTGACATTATTATACAGGTTCCAGGGTCAAAAATGGTGACTTTCTTCCACTAATGGACTAGGGTTAATGGCTAACATTAGTGCATTGCTCATTTAGAAATGTTAAAATGAATAAACATGAATATGTATCATATATTAATAAATATTGATGACATAATATTAAATATTCACATTTCCATAATTTGTTCAAAATATATTTTAAAACAATTCATATAGGATGATTAGGAGAGCACACTCTTCTATTGATTTTCTGCCCCTAGGTCCAGTAGCAAAGCCTAATGTTAAACTGTCCTATAAAATAACTGCACTGCAAATGGGTTCATAAGGAGAAGTTTTCATCTTATTTTGCCCCTTTGTGTAGCAACTAAGCATGCCATAAATAAATAGGTCTGAATAGGAAAAAGAAGCTTATCTGCTAAGATGAAGGCAAAGTTTCTGTGGTTTGTAAATCCCGAAGCAAATCAGCCTGGTGTAATAAAATGGTTATGTAATTATTTAGTAAAAGTTAGTCACATTCAGCTGGACTTCTTCTTGTAATGAAGAGGACAATTTGCAGCTCTTCAAGCTGCTTTATAAATTCAGAACTGATGAAGCAGCTTTGAGAGCTGCAAAACAGATTAATGTGGGATCTTGCTACTTTTCTGTAGCTTTTTGCTATAGTGACTAACTGGTATGCTGTGAATAGACTTAAACTGCAGTAAATCATATTATACCCTCAGGGCTGAATAATGCAAAACAAGTAAACTATCCCTTCTTCAGTTGTAGCAAATTTGGACTAATATGTTTTCTGATAGCAGTGAGAAGTGAGCAGGTTTTATGTTAGAAAACCCAAGTCATACTTTGAAGGACAACTGCACGTTTACAATTATAAATAATACAATAATATACTATTTTATTTGTATCCCCCTACATGGTATGCAAAAGATCAGACCTCAGGTGTAGTGTGACCCCCTGTTACCTCGAATTGATTTTGGCTGGGTTTACAGTCAATTTTGTTCTCAAGGTCTGTGCTCTACTGGTCAGGATAAATGTCAGACAGATGTGAAAATACCATTAAATGTTATATGCTTATAAAAAAATACATAGATTTTAGATGCAACTAAAAAAGTTTACTGTGTTTGTCTTATAACACGGCCTGGGCTCCCAGAAAGGGAGTTGGTCAGGCTCTGATACCGCGCATATGTGCTATAGAATGACACAGAGGTGAATAGTCACTCCTTCATTGTCCATTCACTGCCTGGTGCAGAAAGGTAACCACATTTTTGCTTATCTGCAGTAGGAAAAAGTATGGTTATGTATCTTGTAGGGTTGCATAATTTTAATGACTGCTTGGTAGACAAAACAGATTACTTAAACCTATACCTTTATATTTAGCTGCTTGTCTGGAGTTAGTTACTAAAATTTAGAAAAAAAAAATGTTAACAAGCAATCACATAATCTGTACCATCATGTGTGGTGCTGTAGTAATGGCATGCATTACATGTATTGTGTTTATACTGTAGTAATGGCATATATACCTATCTAATGTACAGCGCTGCGTAATATGTTGGCGCTATATAAATCCTGTTTATTAATAATAATAATAATACAAAATACAAAAAAAGAACTTCTTTCTTTTATTTGTATTTTATCTCTAACACTGCATCGCTTTTAAATCTTTTATTTACTGTACATCTGTTTGTACACCCTCTTTTTTCTACCTCAATACACCCTCTTTTCACATCTCACCTCCTTAACCCTTCTGCAGTCCTTCATCACCACTCTGTAATGCCTTATTTCTATGCACTCATAGACTTCTATTCCATAATGCCCATTTTGTGCTATTCCTCTTGAAAACTTTCCATCTGTAACCCCTTATTGCCCGCTGTTACTTGAGTGGGCCCTGGTCCTTATCTTGACACCTGATGTTTGAATTTGGTGTGCCATCTAACCCCTCCGTGGCTCAGATCGACTCAGATGATCAGAGTTTTGGTCTGCTAACCTCTCTTATGCCTAGAAATAGATAGGCGGTGAATTTATCAATCACTATTTTTTACAAGTTTGTGTCTCACCTGTTCTCTTCTTCCTCCATTCCAGGGGTCAGTGCAAGAACCTGTTCAACAAATATGATTTAAAATTTTAACCAATATGCAGTTTATCAGGGAACTGGTATACAGCACAGTGATCCTGAAATCAAACCACAAAGAGTTGTCTTCCACATCCCAAAAAACAGGCAGCATAGCTGACCTTCAACTTGCTCACTGAATTGCCCCAAGGTGAGCATTTATTTTTTAATCTGTGAGCATCCATATGTTAACCATTAAAGTCACTGAATAATGCAGATGTTGCAAATGCATTATTAGATAACTATAAAAAGGTAAGAAATAAAGCAGCCAATATAAAAGGTTCCAGCTATAATTAAATTAAAAGATATAAATGTGAACAAAAGAATATGTTTACCCTTACTGATACTTACATTTTTTTGTGAGCCACCCCTTGGTTTAAGTTAAATATTCAAAAAGCAGAAAAAAAGAAGAAGAGGTTTGCGGCTCTTGAGTTTGTGGAAAACAATTTTTTTATATATTTATATACATGTAGTGGGACAAACATAAAAACAAGACCATACCCACTGCCTGTTTATAGATGCACAGGGTTGGGGTAATTTGGTAACTATACATATGTGTTCCTAATATTATAATATTGTTAGGGGAAACTGTGCTTAAGCATAATATTATCCGGCGGGTTTCGCCACAGGTTGGCTTCCTCAGGGATGTGATGTTTGACAAGCTTAACAGTCTGTATGTATACATTAGATATTGAAACATAAAATCAATACAAAAACAGTGTCAGTGGCATTAAAGCTCCAAAAAACATATATATAAAGATAGTCAATAAAGTATACATAAATGAATTTAAATCAATACTTCAATGCATTAATATTGACCTAGTAGCTTACAAATAATGTACATCAGTATACATCAAATAACCACATCCATATGTAACAATAGAAAAATTTAAATGTTACTTACGTATTGGTGTGAAAAGATCAAAGTAAAGGAGTGCGATAGAGAGAACTAGTGACATGTGAACAGAAGTTTGGTTGAAATTAGTTATAATTCTCCAAATACGGTAATTAAAAACCTCTACACTATATATACTTAAATACTCATATACACTCATACGTTGACATTAGGATTTATACCACATAGACATCTTCTTCATGCAACTAATAATGTAATAATCATCCTCTGCTATATGACACCTTACGATAATATATGTATATATATCTGTAATGTATCAATAAATTATGTTCTGTTCTATCATTATATTCTTTTGATGGCATATTGTACCCTGTTATTTTCCTGTATATGTATATTTACATATGTATCAGCGTTGGTATAATTTTCACCCTAAATGGTTCCTTCCTTGTCACTCATTTCATCCTACCCTGCCCTAAATGATCCCCCCTGATGTATACTCTGCCTTGCGGGGGACAGGAGGCTGCCCATTGACAGCCACATAGGCCTTTATGCAGTCTATTTGCATCAGCCTCTATCCCTCCCCCGCATATATACATGCATAAATCTTCTGTATTTAATACCTTATACTGACCGATAAACTCATCTTTATTTAGATACAGCTTTTACTTCAACCAAACTCCTGTTCACATGTTACTAGTTCTCTCTTTCGCACTCCTTTACTTTGATCTTTTCACACCAATACGTGAGTACCGTTTAAATTGTTATATTGTTACATATGGACGAACCCCCTAGTTATTTAATGTATACTGATGTACATTATTTGTAAGCTACTAGGTCAATATTGATGTATTGAAGTAATGATTTAATTTTGTTTATGTATACTTTATTGACTATCGTTATATATTTTTTTGCTGTTTTTTGTATTGTTTTTTTCAATATCTAATGTATACATACAGACCGTTAAGCTTGTCAAACATCACATCCCTGAGGAAGCCAACCTGTGGCGAAACACGTCGGATAATATTAAGCTTGTGCATCTGTAAACAGGCAGCAGGTATGGTTGTCTTATTTATATCTTGTTTATATGTTTGTCTACACTACATGTAAATAAATATATAAACAATTGTTTTCAACAAACTCAAGAACCGCAAACTTCTGCTTTTTGAATATTTAAAAGATATAAATAATACAATAAATGCAAATTATAATAGCCTCTGTCATATTTGATTTGAAAAAGCATATTGCATGTTACATTAGTTTCTCAGATTGAATGCAGTCTGGAATAAAGCATAGCATTATATTAAGACTATTATGATATTAAGAGCGGAGCTGTTCAAATCGCTCTTGATCAGATCAACTGCAGTAGAAAACATGTAAATCTGTCAGTCTTTTCTTGTGTGCGCTCAGCTATTTAGCTTTTTTTCTCACTACTGCAGAGACGGCATGTAGAGTCAGCCTGAGACACTTAAAGTAACCCCACACTGTTGAAGGTGATGGGATGTTCCTAATTACAGTTATAATATGGAATTTTACAGCAGCATTGTGGCGTGTGTCCTTACATCTTACCCCACTGAAGCACCACTATTATTTCAATCCAAAGTGAACCAATGATTGACCTTCTTTTTATATCTAAAAAGTTTTACACTTCTGCACTCTGTACTTACTGCCTCCTTGTTAAACCTGTCTATTTAATTTTGGTTGACCCAAGGGTTGACAAAAAAAAAAAATGGGCACATTAGCAAAAACTATTTCAATTCAATTCAAAATGCCAGTAGATGTAGGTCTGCTCTTTCTCTCTCGTTTCTCCACTCAGCAAGGAGAGAGGTAAAAGAATAGAAAAGATAGCAATGATGTGCAACAATATGGGGGTGACAGAATGGAGAAGGTAGGAACACAGAGGGAAGGGGTGAAGAAAGAGAGATATGGTGATATGATGTAAGGTAAGGGGGAGGAAAAGGGGAGCCTTCCTTCCATCCACTTTTATCCAGGTAACAGTATTCTGACTAAACTTTTGAGGTGATGGGATCATTTTTGAGTGGTTATTCCCATCTATGGAACTTTGTACTAGTGTCACATGGAGCTCTATGATGTCTGCTATATATTGGCCCTGATTTATCAAGCAAGCTTGCCGCGCATATTTACGTGAGCCAGAGTCGAGTGCTAGGACACTCGCCTTCACTTGCCAGCTGGATTCCAACTTTGATAAATGAGCAATGGGGTCGAGAATACGCCAATTAGGCGATTAGTTTTTAGCTGCGCGATTCAGAAGGATCTGTTAAGCTCTGTCAATGGTGAAGTCAGAGCAATTAATTAGCGCACACCTGCTCCCTTTTCTGTGCGCATCCACAGTCTATTAGAGGTCAGTTTGAATCTTTAATGCTTCATCTCTTTTTGGGTAAGTGCTAATTTTTTTGGTACATTGTACTCATTTTCAAAATTTCTTAATTTATTGTAATATTTATTGCACATGTTGTTTTGATACTTTTTTGTTTGGTTGCAACACTGCAAACTATTTATGATCAAGCTGTATACATACGAATTAGCACTTTAAAATATGCCATCACACAATAATATGACTGTAAAAAACATGACCAATCATTTTGGATCTGATTAAAATTCATTCTAGTTTGGCTTTAGAGAAATCAAATATTTGCAAAAAGGATTGTTGCCAAAGATGGTATAATACATGTATCAAGGAACATTCACTTGATTTCACTTGTGTGTATGTCAAAATAAATTTAAATGTAGAGAAATACATATTCATTTTCATTATTACTATTTTACCTGGACTAGTTAGGGGGGGATAATTCTAGTAAGTATGCTTGGATGGTATGCATTGATGTAACTTTTTGTAATCTTCATTATTGTTAGCTTTGCCTGGTTTCTTAATTATGGTTTCTGTTCTATAGCAATACTTCAGCAATGTTTTGTCATTTTTTCCACAAATTTTCAGTACAAATATATGCATGGTTTCCACTACATACTGCTACTTGAACCCCTGGTTGCCTTTGTTCCATTCTCAAAGTCACATTGTCACATATTGGTATTTGAATGTCTAATGCACTCTAAAGAATACAAAGGCGAAAGGATATGGGACTTTAACGGCAGTAGATATTATAAAAAATTATCATAAATCTTTTATTTCCTTGCCTCTTCCCCTACACCAAGTTTCCAATAGATATTTTAACATACATGGGCTAGATACATTGTACACATTACATATGTTGAGATCATCCGACGCGTTTCGCAGACTATGTCCACTTCCCCAGGGATGAAGTTGGTTCAGCTAGTAGATGTACCAGCACTACAATATGATACAAAAAACAATAAATACAATTTCATTGTATACATCATTTCTTCAACATCAATTTGTTCTATACATACCAAAGGTTGTTACAGTTACCAGTATGCTTATTGCCTTAGTACGAAGGCAGGCAGAGGGCAGGACTAAAAACATAACATACAGAGATGGCGGTATCCCATATATATTCTCCACAGTAACATTCAGTGCTTCTCCAATTATTATTGGCAATGTTTATTTCATTGTGGAGTGTTCATAAACAGTTATCTTCAAAAAACTAGATTCAATCACTGTGTATAAAGTACCAATAAGTACATAAGTGAGATGTCCAAAGTTATCTATATACATGTATGTATCTTTACACATATATTCTCATAAAAACATATGTTTATCCATATATCAATACACTGGATCCATATCCACACCACTTCTAGTCTATATGACTAAATCATCCTATATATATCTTGTCCCAAAATCTAAGGAACAAACCCGTATTTCAGTATATATTGTTTCCATATTTACTATCTTATTTATCATTAATATCCAAGACGATAACTAGTCCTGTCCTAAGGTCCCCCAAGCATTAGAATTCCCCAAAGGTATCAAAAACTAGTGGTGCTGTGCCAAAAATTCATTAGTGTTATAACATAATATTACTACCAAGAATAAAGGCCCTGATTCATCAATGAAATCCATGCTTCCTGCGAGCCGGTTTCCCGCGGTACGGAGTCGAGTGCACTCGTACACTCGCCTCCTCACTGCCAGCCGGATTCCTGCCTTGATAATAATGAGCAATAGGGGTCGCGAATCTGCCAATTAAGGCGATCAGGCATCGGAAGCTTTTATATAGGCGCCTATGTAGAGGAGTTGAACTCGGTTAACTCTTGCCTAACAGAAAAAAAAAAAGTGATTTAAAAATATGCTGTTTTCTTAGCGCACATAAATGTTTAAAACATTTAAACAGCACAAACATTTTTTTTTAGGGCTAAGGGTAATTAATATGTGTGCCATTAGAAAGAATGATTTTTTAGGGGAACAGTGACTTTTAATGCAAGCTCGCCAGTGTAAAGCTGCCGAAGGATGCGCGGCTACGGCCGCAAGCTTTTTCAGTTGCTGAATTGCGCGACGGCGTACGATTTCGGATCGCGAATACGAATGCGCGAGTGAGCGTCCGATTCTGCTTGATGAATTAGGGCCATTGTCTTTGCATAACAGAGGAAAAAGATGCACAGTATTATCGGTGAATCAACTGTGCATGCCCAGGAAAGCCTTTTGGTTGAAGCTGCATTTTAACGGTCATAATAAAAGAAATGGGTGTCGTTTTCATGGGTTGAAATAAACTTTAATGCAAATTGTACATATCTATTTGATACCTATTGGTGTGTTAAATATACCATTAAAATTGTTTAGGTATATCTGTTCAAAAATATACCTGTCGATCAAGTCAGAAATTTTGAACTGATCCTCAGCATCTTACAGTCTGACAGCATGGTGGGTCCTAGGCGTGCTCGAGGTCTCTTTCACTTTGGGTATTTAATACATCCATGCTCCCGTCAGCTTCTAACATTTTCAGATCTCCAGGGGAAATATGAATTCCCCATGTGATATTGGGGATAACATTAATTCCTGATCTCCCCCTTAAATATAAAATTGCTTTTAAAATGTTTTTGTTTGAAATATAACAGACAAGGGTCATAAATTTCCCTTTATCAGATATTTCTTGATCTGACAACCAGCATCCTTCTAGACCCTCTAGTTTACAACACCAATTGTAAAAGTTGGAGTTTTGTGTCTCCAGGTGTCATAAAACTCAGAAAATGCTAAAAGAGTGGCCCCTGAATGAACTCTGACCTGTATTCTGAAACCCATTTATTAATCTTTATATTTCCAATATACGATTCTGTATAAGGTAGTAGTTGGCTGATTTGTAGCTGGATCATTATGGTGAGCATTTTGAGACCAATACCTAGGCCTCAGGAAACCCTGGAAACCATATTTGGCCTGTTCTGGTGAACAATAAGTCCCAGACATGCCTAGTTTGGTCTCTGTGAACTGTTTATTTTGTGGTGATTAATATTCTGGGAGTTGGCATTTCATAAAACCTGTGCTTATGAAATTAATAATAATGGCACTGACACATTAAGCACTGCAGGGAGCCCACTGACTCTGACTAATAACTTGGACTTTACACAGCAACCTGGACCAAGACAAACCAACTGTACTTAAACATTATTTCACAGTTTTTCCCTTTTATTTTACACTGTTACTATAGTTATGTTATTGTGTTGTGATTAGTGTTTTTTTTTCCTGTATTTGTTTATGCACTGTTTTGTATGTTTTTACAACTCCCGGGGGAACGTCAGCGCCTTCACCGGGCAACGGATCGAGGAAGAGGATGCGGCCAGAGAATGGCAGGACACTGGAGGACGCCAATGGGACCAGGTGAGTGTTTTTTTTTTATTTCACTTTTTTAACTACCCCGAGTGTTACTAGGTGTTACCGCTTTCAGCTTGTTTTCTTTACCCTCCGAGTCAAACTCAGAGTTACCCCTGGTGAGGTTAAAGAAGCGGAATCTTAGCTGCGTTTGTCAAAGGTAACAGTGCGTGCTTCTGTCTAAGCATGTGGTGGCAGTCTACCTTTGATGGTGTGTTTCGCAGGGGGTAACAGAGTGGGTAACCCTGCTCCATGATGGCCCTTCTCAGCCTGCTGGTGTGTGAAATGTTGCTGAGTGTGCTGGAAAGTCTATGCGCAGAGGGGTGGGCTGAGAGGGCATTCGTCACACCCCATTTTAGCTTTTACGGTTATCTTCAAAAAAGACCAACTTAATTTTTTTTGAATATTACCTGCTTTGTACGGTTTTGTGCAGATGGCCCTGCCCAAAAAGATCTTATGTCCATAATGTATCTGATGTAAATGCGGATTCAGCGATGCCCTGATTCCTATATGAGGAAATGGGAACGGGCCCTGGGTAGAGAGCTGCCCCTGGAGATCTGGAGGCTTATATGAAACAGTGCTCGGAAGAGTTTTTTTTTACACTCTAAATAAAATGCACATAAGATATTGATGCATTGGTGCCTTACACCCAAACAGACTCCATACTATTTTTCACACCACCACAAATGTTGAAGATGCCAGGCGGAGATTGGTACATTGTACCACATATTTTGGACATGCCCAATCTTAGTACCTTATAGAAAAATGGTCAATGACTCGCTCGAGGGACTTCTCGAGATTCTTTTAACCCTGGATGTGGTTACACTCTCACTGGGCCTGCCCATACATAATTTCTCTAAAATTGGTAAAAAGTTGGCCTTTTATTTTTTGACAGTGCCTAGATGCCTCATTTCAAGACACTGGAAAGTGACGTCCCCCCGCACGCCTTTCTGCTCTATATGCCCAAATTAAGGATGTTCAGCTTATGAAACATCTCACGGCCTTGTTAAATGACCACATTGATAAATTTACAACAATATAGGCACCATGGGACTCTTACCTACTATCCGTCACCATATTATTTCGACAATTTGCTGGCTCCTTCCCTTAGGGAGGACCTATCATCTGACTGATACATACCTGTACCACACAGGCAATGCAATACCGAGCTTCTGCTCCCTTGTTCCCCATATCCACCCTAATCCCCTATTGTCTTTTCTCTCATCACTCTATGTTTACATTTAGTAATTCATTGTAAGCTGTAGCCCTAATTTTCACTATGGTATCTCGTGAAAAGACTTGGTAACGCTACGACTAGATGTCATTTTTTTTTTCTTCCCTCTGTTTCCTATACTTCATTTTGTTATTGTTGTCATATTTGTTGGTATTATTTGTATGTAAAAATCAATAAAAACACAATTTAATAAGAAAAAAAATACAACTGCCCTGTGCACACTTACTGTGTCCCAAAGTGTCTCATTAGCCCCCCCCCCCAGTTTTTATGCCAAGGTGTTCGATTAGTGTCTACATTGTGGAGTCAGAATAGTGGGAGGGTTTGAGTAGTTTAGCAAGAGACACCTGTGAAGGGCTGACACCTCTTAGTGAATAGAGATAGTCCATGTAACCATTAGTAATTACTGGACACCAATGTGCTCTCATGGGATAGCAAAGAAATGAAGAAGGGGAAGACACAGATTCCAGAAGAAGCTCACATTAGGATCATAGTGATATTTGTGCACCCTAGGCTGTAGATAGATGTAAATTTTGACCTCAGTTTATCAGTAGCAATTGTTAAAAACAAAAAACTGCACTGGAAGTGTCATGTAGAATGTTGACCTATTTTGGGATTTGTTGTATGTTTGTCTTATCATACCTTGGTTATTACTTCCCCAATATTCTGACTCCAATTGTTGAAATAGTAGTTGATCCACTCCTGAGACCCTATATGCCTGGCCTGAACGAAACAGAGACAACCAGTGCTGACAATCTTCCTCAGATAGCTTGAAACTCACCAAACACCTTGAATCCATACATCTTTATTGTGCATGTACAGATGAACAAGAATTCACAAACGTTCAGGTATTTGCAGGACAAAAGGAATATTCTTTTCCTAGCCTCAGCACATGGGACTAGTAACAATATGGGGAATCACACAATGAAGAAGAAGGAAGTGACATCAACAAGAAGGGATGACGCATAGAGAAAATAGGTGCAATAAAATCATAGACCACAAGATGGCAGTAGAACAATGCACTAAACATAAAGTATAACTATAACAAAACACATTGCATAGAAAATATAACTGCTGAAGGCAGCACACTCCCTGACTGGTATTGTAAGATACCACTATATACCAATAACAACATGACAAAAGTTATGGAAAAGCAAATAAATGGTAGTGCAATTTGCTATAAATGTCTTATAACCAGAAAAACAAAGAAAACAAACATATAATGCAAACAGTAAACCTTACAGTACTAGTACAGTCTTTTCTTCAAGTGCAGATGAATAAAGGGTCAATTCTTAAAGGGCAAGAGTAATACGAGTTCAGTGTTGGACCTAATGAAAGTCTTAACAAGACCTTGTCTTGCAACCTTCTCCTCTACTTTGGGCACCTTGCCATCATCACTAGAAATGCTCTTTTTGATGAGTCCCATGGGCCAGTCAATTCTTTCAGCTTGCTGGTCTTTCATGAGGACGAGGTCTTCACAACAAATGCTTTAGAGGTAGTTTCTTAATTTAAGATTCAGTAAAAATTTAGGACCTGTTAACCAAGAGGATTTTGCAAAGACACTTGTGGACACTGGTCTGGTGGCATGATCTGCAGAATTCCTTTTGGTTGGAACATAATGCCATTGTTCGGGCTTGGAGGATTTCCTAATTCTTTCTACTCTATTGCTGACATAGACATAGAAGCGTTTTGTCTGATAATATATGTAGCCCAGAACTACATTGCTGTCCGTGTAGAACTTAATGTCATCTATTTGAATGTCCAGTTCACAAAGTAGAAAGTCTACACATTCCACAGCTAAGACAGCCCAGCACAGTTCCAGTCTAGGAATGACTCGATTACCTTCAGGTAGGCAACAGCGGCTATAGCCCCAGTGGAAGCATCAAAAAATGTGTTTTTTTTTATAAAGGCAATATGTTCATTATGTTGATGAATTCTCTGTCCTCAACCAATAAAGCTATTTTATTGTCTTCACATGTGGTGCAAAACACTGTGCTGCCTAAGTTATCATCCTGGAGGATAGGAGTGACTTGGGTACTTGGATATTGTCAGTAGTCTTCTCCTTTACTTCATGATCATCAGGGCATGGTCTGAAATGAGTTGTACGTACATTTTTCAGCACATAAGTTTTGAATTAGTTGACCTCAGATGGTTTACGCATCTTGTCCAGACACACATCACCCACTATTACCCAACCTAGATCAACTTTTTGTGCAAATGGGGCATTATCAAAACCGATGCACTGCTAACGTGTCTTATGTACACTGAGAATGTCTCTTCCCAGCAACACTAAGATCTCTAAGATAGGAGGAATCTTATCAACCAGGTGCCTTAAGTGGGGATGGGTTTATAGGCGCCTACAGTACTACAGTTATATAGAAAATAATAATCAAAAATTTGAAAAGTTACACCAAACACACACATTTAATAAAATACTTTAACGTAAAAGCCTCCTCCTTTACTTTGTAATAAAAAAAAATTATTACCTAGCTGTGTACTGGTGTACAAATGTAAAGGATAATATCGATAAATGATTATGGAATGTGCAACTGAAAAAAAAAAAAACAGCCTAATTCCTATGACTGCGCACGCCCCACTTACAGGCGAAGCTTGATCAGCTGTGCGCATAGAGATGAGCAAATATAAGCCTGTTGGGGGGGATATTGTTGGCTGTGTTATCCTAATCGACGTTGCTACATTTCATACTTTGCCTACCATTTAGCACAATAGTTGCTTGTGCTTTTTAAACTTTGAAAGTTTTAATGTTCATTTTGCGATTAGGAAGTTAATGTTCATGCTATGTTATTGCGCCATGTTCTTTAACCACCTGTTAACCACCGTTAAGCCCGAGCATGCTCGGGGTAAAAACTTTTGCAATTTTCGTTAACCCCGAGTTTTTCTCACCAGGTGGTTAAATGTAAACAAATGTTATATTGCAATCCGATTGTCATACATTGTATGGCAATCGGATTACAACTGAAAGGAAATACTCACCCAGTGTCCGCAGCTCCTCTAGCAGAAATAAAAGATTTGCTATTGCTGCAGGCATCTGCAGTGCGATGTCAAGCACAATGCAGAAATCCTGCATTGTGCTGTGCATCTCTCCGGAGATGCCAGCAGCTTCCAGCGTCCATTGTCTCTGTCCGTCTCACCACACATGAAATAAAAATAAAAGTACATTTTTAATTTTATATTTAGATTACATTGTTGTCTATTATTTCATTATTGTTTTAAATTATTATTTATATTTATGTATTATCTTATAATTTATGATTTTAATATAATAAATAAATATAATTATCATACCCGGGAGTTAATCCTAAGAATTACAAGCCCACAATATAAACAAAAATTTCTATGCAAAAAAAAATAGGATAGGATTTTATTAAAAGTACATTTTTTTTTTTACATGATTGTGTGTTTCAAACATTTTTTTTATTCATGATATCTACTAGACCCTTGTTCGGACATATTTCTGTAACTTACAGGTCTAAAATGTAAAAAAAAAATTTCATGCAAAACAGTGTAACGCTTTTGGTACAGAAATCTAGACATCAGTGTAACGCCCAGGAGGTTAATTGCAATATTATGTCTTTAATACCACCTTTAAATGTTTGTTCTGAATAACAACTTTCTAATCCAGTTTTCCCCCTTGATAGGTTCAAATTTCATATTGGTTTGGTAAGTATTTTTTGAAGGCAACATTTCTTGGCCCATTTGTGAACTATTTTGGCTTTATATGGAAATGTGTCATGTCAATTTAGTGGTGTCTGTGTAGTTTCTATATTTTACTGTCACGTTTTTGAAACTTATTTTATAATAAAATATTTTTGGAATAAACTTGTTTGAAAAATGTTGTGGTTGTTTTTTGTCCATTTTTGGGGGGTTTTATGTGATCTCCTTTACTATCTTCCAGGATCTTTTAACTTTGTCCTCTGGATAGATGAGACCACCATTCAGATTTTTGGAAAGGCACATTATTCACATTATTCAATAAACACAGTGTGTTTATTATTTCTCGCTATTCGTTGTTTTTCCAGTGTCCCAAAAATACATAAATGAACATGTGCTGCATTTTCAGACATTTTTGTCCTATATTGTTGGAAGGTATGTCTGGCACTTTGTGCTTCACTCAAACTGACACAGGATAAAGGAAGTTTAGATCTAGGTGACCAATTCTTGTTTTCCAATGATCTAGCTATGATTTTGCTTAGTGAGGTGGAATAATGAAGATTCTCAGTAACAGTATACACATACATATCTATACTTATGTCTCTGTCTGTATATACACACATTATTACCACTTCACAATTGCCAACAAACTATGTCAATTTGCACCAGAAAGGTCATCTGTTAGCTATATTTTTTAAGGTCTAGGAGGTGTTTGAAAAATACCTAATATTTGCTTTATGTTTTTCTTTAGACAATGCTTCTGCAGCGGTACAATCAGCAGCCATCCATTTATGCCAAGGGCCGGATTGTGGAGAGGCTGGCAGACAGGCTCTGGACCCCTGCAGGTACTCGCCCAACTGTAAGCCAGATCTATCACATTTGGAGTGACCTAAAGCAGTGGAGACCAAGTTTCCTTAGCGAAGTGGGGGACCACATCCTGTCTGGTAAGTATTGCATTTTGGGTGGGTTTTTTAAAGCTTTTTGGATTCAGGATGGTAGTATTGTCTGTCCGTTTATTACTTCCTCGATTTTAGGACCTTTATTAATTTAGGGGGTTTGTGTGTTTCTTTTTTTTTTTACAGCCAACTCTCCATCACCCCAAAGGCTGTTGATCATACAGCGGCCATCCAGGCGTTTGGCCGTGCTAAAGGAGGAGTCCGCTGCTGAGGGCTAGCCACCCCGGAGAGGTCGTCTGCCACTGAGGGCTTGCTCGACGTGGAGGGGTCGTCCGCCGCGAAGGAGGGGCCCGTCGCAGAAGAGGAGCCCGCCGCAGAGGGTGAACCTCAGTCCAAAGATGAGGGAGAGGAGACAGCTGAGGATGAGGACATTGCCTGTAAGCTAACTTTACAATCACCTTTTGGTGAAAATGTTAAAGAAAACACATTCTCGCACTACTTTCACCATTTTCAGTTACAAATACAAAGATCAAGCATGATTTCATGTAGCTTGTAGTCATTATTCAGGCGTCAAATGAAGGTTCTTTCTAGGTTGTTGGCTAGCATGAATAAAAATAGACATGATTTGTTCAGTTGTAGCTTACTGGCAAATATTTAAGCCCAATTTTTGGACATAGCAAAAAAGTGTGTGTTAGCATTATTCAGTTATCCTTGACTAAACGTCCAAAAACCTAATTTTTTCCGGCCCACCCACTTTTACTTATGGTGTTTATTTTAAATCTACAGCTATTGGAGCGGCCTTGCCACCATCTCCTCCAGAGGACAGAAGGTCTTTATCTGAATGTAAGTATTTCAACCTTTTTGATATTGCGAACATTCCTTTAGGACCATGAATACAAACTAGGAGATAGTTTGGTAGGCCAAATAAGTATCATTATGAGTGTATGACTAGCGTCATGTCTAGGCAGCTTTTACCAGAAGCCAAAGGTTAAATGTCACTTATCCAAGTTTGTCCCTTGTGAAAACCAACAACCTTCATTGACGCCAAACTGCATCACTTTAGTTCCATTGCCATAATTAGCTTGGCCCCAGCAATCAGCTTTCTTTCTTGTTTTGCTCGGTGTAAACAGCAAAACAGTCATAACTTGATGAGTTATAACTTTCATTCTTTAGCACTGTGCAGTTTAGGAACTAGCTGTTTATTATTCTATTACATTCGCTCAGTACTTACACCTATAATTTTTTTTGTCCCTTTTCCCAAACACAGCCAGTTCAAGATCGATGAAGGTAGCCAGCCCTGAGGAGGTTCCATCCCCACCCCAGTGACATCGCAGATATGGCCCTACCTATATAATTCAAAAAATTATTTTGCCAACCCCATGATAATTCAAATATCAAGGAAGAAGAAAACATACAGGTTTTTTGGCAAAAAGGAGTTAATTATATTTTTTCAAAATTCAGTGAATACAGTGATAACAACAATCAATTCATAAGTCACAATGGTGAGAGTGTGCAATCAAATAGCAGTCCTAGGTAAGGCAGCCCTAGGTGTTACAGTGACCAACCATGGTTCTCCTTTAGAGAAGAAAAAAAATATATTTTTTACACAATGGTTGTTTGAACAGTAAATATCTATGATGCTCTTATTCTACACCAACCTGTTTGGAAGCTTGGCAGAGTTTCCACCATTCTGCATTCCTCTCTGGTCACCTCTGCGGGCAGAAGTGGGTGGGCAGGGACAGGAGGTGGGTGGGCAGGAGCTGGAGTTGGTCGGGTTTGAGCCGGGGAGCAGGATGGAGCC
This sequence comes from Pyxicephalus adspersus, assembly GCF_032062135.1. Taxonomy (NCBI): domain Eukaryota; kingdom Metazoa; phylum Chordata; class Amphibia; order Anura; family Pyxicephalidae; genus Pyxicephalus; species Pyxicephalus adspersus. The sequence goes on from NC_092863.1 coordinate 24,784,095, forward strand.
AGTGTCCAGTAAAGAGCTGGGGAGCCTGCAGAAGCTGGTGGCCAAGAAGGAGCCGGGGGGCCTGCAGGAGCCGGTGGCCATGAAGGAGCCAGGTAGCCTGCAGGAGCCAGTGGCAAAGAAGGAGCCGGGGGGCCTGCAGGACCGTGTGGCCATGATGGATCCAAGGGGCCTGGAGAAGCGAGTGGCCATGATGGGGCCGGGGAGCTGCAGGAGCAGGTGGCCATGATGGAGCCAGGGGGACCGCAGGAGCGGGTGTCCATAATGGTGCCAGGGGCCCTGCAGGAGCATGGTGGCCATGATGGAGCCGAGAGCCTGCAGAAGCGGGTGACCATGATGGAGCCGGGGGTCCTGCAGGAGTGGGTGGCCATGATGGAGCCGGGGGGCCTGCAGGAGCTGGAGCTCTTGGGATTCGCCAACATAGCATGTGAAGTACTGCCTGATTTACTTGAGATTGTTGGCCCAGGGGTTCACTTAACATATTATAGAGATGGTCAACTAGGAACATGTAGGCACTCAAAGTGGTCGATTGTTGTTGGACTGATTCAATCAGATAATGCATGTCTGCCAGATGTTGTTGTGGAACTAGGGGCAGACATCCTTGACTAAGCTACTCTATCCTAATGGCCAACCAGCCTCTGAGTGAGGCTTAGAAGCTGGTTGGCCACACTGGGTTCACCAAATCCATCTGCATCCACTGGGTGCTAAAAAGAGAAGAAAACAAAAAAATACAGATTGAAATAACATAATTTGGGGGTTCACTATGACATTATGCAGACATCATCCTGACTTTGAAACACCGACAAATGTTACACAAAACGTTATACAATCTATACACATTTCTTCAGAATCCAAAACATTCAACATGGATTGCTTACAGAAACCTCAGGCATTTCCTCTTCTAGTGGGAAATGGCCACAAAAAAAAAAAAAACAAATGGAACACATTGGGAAATGTTCATTCCCCCAACCCATCCCAAATTGGACCAGTTCTTGTCTACCTCCACAGTGGATGCAGCCCGTGCAAATTCTCTAGAACCACAAACCCGCCGACACTGATGTTCTACAAAGGCACATGATATATGATATCAAAATGAATGAATGTGTAGACAAATCTTCACATATCTAAAGTCCCCAATATTTAGCTAAGGCAAACCAAAATTTTACAATCAGGCAGAAATTGGAGTCTATTTTAAATATTTACCCCAATAAGCAGGCAGACATTCCCAAAGTATGACAGCAACAGAAACACCTTAACCACCTGGCCGTTAAGCCGGAGCATGTTCAGGGTAAAAACTTTTGCAATTTTTGTTAACCCCGAGTTTTTCTCACCAGGTGGTTAAATGTAAACAAATGTTATATTGCAATCCGATTGTCATACATTGTATGACAATTGTGTGTTTCAAACTTTTTTTTATATTCATGATATCTACTAGACCCTTGTTCGGACATATTTCTGTAACTTACAGGTCTAAAATGTAAAAAAAAAAATTTCATGAAAAACAGTGTAACGCTTTTGGTACAGAAATCTAGACATCAGTGTAATGCTCAGGAGGTTAAAATAAAATAAAAACAAAAAACAAACAGAGAGAAGGTTATTATTTAGCTTAGGGAAGGCTGAACACACACACAAACCAAATTACCTGGATTCCCCTCCAGGCCTCTCTGCAGTGACTCAACAACCTCCTCCTGTAAATGTGGATCTGTTAAATAAACCACAAATAAAATCGGGTGAGCTTGACTATAAAAGATCATTTGTATTGATCAGTTGCCCACAAAAATAACCAAAAAACATAACACTTCCAGACAAACAAATGTGTGGAATTAACCATTTGGGGGAGCTGAAATATTACACATATGACTGTGGTTTTAAACATTAGAGACAGCTGCATGATGTCAAACAAGATATACCATAAGGGTTCATCTTACCAGGAGGAAGACCAGTGTTATCTTCTACATGCAAAGTAACATCCTAGTCATCCTCATCACTCTGAGCAGAGAGGGCAGGAGGGGACTGCTGCATCTCAGGGCATACTATTGACAAAAATTAGAAATACATACATTGTTGATGCAAGTAAAAAGAATGCAAAAAGACACTAAACAGGTCATCTTACAAAAATGAAACAAAACTAAGACCAAAACTAAGTAAAAAGACAATACATTGTTGGCCTAAATTCAAATTATTAAACTGTTGCAATCCCCAAAAAAATAGCCAACAAAAAATAAACATTGGTAATTAGGAAATTAGTCCACCCCTAGCATTGTTTCTGGCCCAATGAATGGCAACGCTTATCTTTCATACTCCGTGGGACGCTGCACAAGGTGTTGAGGATGTGTCCCACTCCTTACAGACTCTTTGCCCAGGACCCTTTTGACATGTCTGAAGATGTCACTCACACGCTTTGGACACTGGTTAATGGTCCATTGTGTACTGCCCACTGCATTACCCCTCCTGGCAATTTCTTCCCAGAGTCCCTGCCTTACAGCATGGAGTTGCAGAAAATGTTCTATGTAGGACTCATGAGGGCTGCATTTTGCTCAGGGGGTGCCAGTTTGAGGGCCCATGGGGCCTAGATGTTGATGCACCTGCTTCTCTAGGAAACCTAGCTTGCCTGAAGGAGCTGCCTGCTGGTCTATGGACTGAAGAATGCTCTGGGGTGGCTAGTGTTGTTGTGGCTACAACTGCAACTATTTGGGTTGCTGCACAAGAGGAGCAGCAACAACCTGAGGCGCAGCCTTCAACTTCGCTACGGGTCCTGGAGCCACCGGTTTTGGAGGAGCAACCTGGATGACATGCAGGACCAGGATATCAAAAGGCAATTCCACTTGTCCCATCATGTCATCCAGAACCTGTACAGTCTGCTTGAAGATAAAATTCCTCCCAAAACAGAGTGGCTCCTGGCCACTCTGTATATATTAGGCTGGAGCTCGTTCCAAACAACCTTGGCCTTAATTTGTGGACTGAGCCAGCCTACAGTTTCCTGGGTGTTTATGAAGGTCAAAAATGCCTTTGTGGAGCTTGTCCCACTTCATATTAATTTCCATCACACAGCTCAGGAGTGGAGGAATGTAAAGGTGGATTTTTTCAGGTGAGCGGGATTCCCAATGTTTTGGGGGCCATTGATTGTACCCATGTGGCAATTCGGGCCCCTAAACGACAGGAAAACTCATTTTGCAACCGGAAGCAGTATTATTCGCGAATGTACAAGTAGCCTAGGATGCCAACAGCTTCCATGGTTTATGACAGCTGTGCGTCACCCCCAGACAGAAGGAGAGCATAATTACAACAAGGCTGTGCATAAAATCCGCAGGGTTGTGGAGCACACAATCAAGCTGCTAAAAGCACGGTTTCTGTGCTTGGAGCGGCCTGGTGGTGAACTTCTCTACACACCCTGGAAAGCTGGCGGAGTCATCACGGCATGCTGCCTCCTGCACAACCCGTGCGTAAACCATGGGGATACCTGGGATATTCCAGAGGAACTAGCTCTTGAACCACAGCAGAGAGTCAGGGTTGAACTGATTGCAAACATCTTTGCGCGTTAGTATTTACATATGTTTACAATGTATGCATTACATATTTCAGCACATCATGTTTGGCTTACAAACAAACCTGGGAGTTTAAGTCATAGCAAGCACACTTTAATCCTTTGGGAAATGAAAGAGCAGACATATTTGTGTAAGAGATAGGCCTTTATGTGAAACTTTACAAAAACACATTGACAAACTGGGGCAGAGTGCAATTTAGTGCAGACTTGGGCAAGCATTGCTTATGCAGCCAGAAAAGCATCATAAATACAATCCAACACCATCTAGTTGCCAACAAAACATGATTTAACATGCTGTTTAACACATCCTAATATTGTAATCTATTTTTTAAAAGGACGATAACATCCCTCTGCTGGGAATCTCTGCCAAGCCTCTGGAATGTCACATCATAAACTACTGTACATTCATGGATGATCTTGCTTCCAGTTAAAGGAGGTATCCATCTTTATGTGCTTCTACTACCAAGCTGATGTGAGGAAGTAAATATATAGTGGGTCAAGGTCTAAAATGGCATTTAAACCTTTATAAACACCCTGGAAAGCTGTCAAAGCAATAAAATCTGCAAGTAAATTTCTGGAAGTTTTCTATACTATTACTATTAGAATTATGTAAACACCTAAATAATACATACAATCTTGTATTTAAGAGTGCTTGACCCTGCTTGTGAGTTTGTCTATCAATGTGGTTTGATGTTGTGCTTTGCAACCTGGACCTCCTTCCATCACCATCAGGTGTGTTAGAATGAGTATGCAACTGAGCTGGACAGCTAATTGACAACCTGTTTGACCAGGAAGTGAAAGTGTGCTTGTATGCAATAGGGCTAAGATCAGGCAGCACAGCACAATGAGAACAAAACTATAACAATACTACAAATGAACAGAGGAGTTGTGTAGAACAGTGGCAGTAGCAACGTGAGTGAAGTATATTAAAGTAAAACCACAGCTTATTACCACACATCAGACAATGAAAAAAAGAGCAAATAAATAAAAACCAGTTAAGAAACTAACAGGTAAAACTAGTTATAAAAGGAATATGTACATAATACATTCAAATAACAATATATGACAATGTGACTTTCAGAATTAGACAAAGGCAACGAGGGGGGTTAAATAGCAGTTTGTAGTATAAACCATGCATAAAACTTACTAAAAGTCACATCAACTCATACTGGACAAGCTGGGGTCATTTCTTATCCAGGCTTGCTCACTGATGAACCTGCAAAAATATGAAAATGGGGGAAATTTTTATTCCTCCATTTTCATATTTTTGCAGGTTCATCAGTGAGCAAGCCTGGATAAGAAATGACCCAGCTTCAGCTTCAGTGAGCCCAACCTGCCAACTTCATGGTCTCCTTTGTATTTTGAGTCCTGTGCCACCCATTTATCTTGCAGGCCATATAGTAACTTTGACACCAAAGGGTTACCGCAATGAGCAGTTTCCAGATAAGGGTCTGCCTTAGCTAGGTCTAGTTCTGTCAGCAAGTCGCTCAGTTCTTGGAGCTTATGATGGAGGAATGAAGTCTTTTGAATAAGGCACTTTCTATGGCTTCTGAGCTACCATAGGTTTGCTCTAGTCTCGCCCATGCGGCAACAAGACCTGCCTCTGGGAAGTCCACATGTACTGCTCTCAGTCTCTGTATACGACCTGTAGACTCTGGCCCTAGCCACTTAAGAAGTAAATTAAGTTCCTCCTTGCAGTCAGGTGGATATCTGTGATTGCAGCCCTGAAGGTGGATCTCCAGGCCCTGTAGTTCTCAGGATAGTCATCGAACCTTGAGAGGGTACTATTAATAGGTTCACGACCTATCATATATCTGGCGAAGTCAGATCTTATCTCTCACTCTTTGATGCTGGAGTAACTTGTGGGCTCCCTTGGGCGTGTAAGCTCCCTGGCGCATAACGGTGAGGTATACAAGGATAAAGTGATGTAGCAAAGGCGTTGAGCTGTGGTTTTGTCTCTAAGGCATTCAGCAGGATCATCCTGTTCTGCTGGAATAAAACAAACTGGATCATTGCTTTCTCCCATTGCATGTTCGAGGACTATTAGCCTTGCTAGGGCTGTTGCTTCTTCCCTTTCCATTTGAAGCATTTTTATTAGAGTTTCCATCTCTACCTCTTGTATTTTTCTTTGTGTTCTTATCACTGCCTCCTTCTTAGCAAAGGAGTTTCCCACTTTGATTGTCCCTGCATTTGCTCGGGCCTCTATTAGTTTGTCACTCAATGTTGATCTCCCAGAGTGAGAAGTTCTGGAAAATCATGATGTGAGCATAGTTGATGTAGATCTGTGAGATCTGTTCTCTTGCAGATGGGCAATGCAGAGTTCTGCTTTATCCTTTAGCATCTTGTACAAAGAGATCCCTTTGCTGGTTTAGGGTTTCAATCCTAGTTAATTCTGTTAGGAAGTTCTTTATATTGGTGTCTCTTAAAAAGACAGTATACTTTACAGACAGCCGCTGGTAACGCGCACAGACGGCAGATAGGCAAACTATACAGTCTCTCAATTCTGCTGCTCGATCATTAAATTGTGAAAAAAATGACATGCAGTGTGTAGTTCTGTCCCATAGATTTGATAAATTGCTGGAGAACTCATCTGTGGTGGTTTCATAGTTTTCTAACTTCTGTGTTGGTTTTACTGGGCGCTTAGGTCTTATATTCTGCTCTGCAATATCAGTAGTATCTGCTTGATGGACATCTATATGTTCAGAAGCATAATGTATTTGCTCTGATTCAGTAACAGAGGAATGCACAGAGCCTGGTTTAGACATTTGTACGTTCTGCTAGAAACGGGTACTGTCTCTTAAGAAGGTGAACAGCAGCTTAGCAGGCATGGTGCCACACTTCAATGAGGATATAACACAGTCCAAACAGTTCTAAACACTCTAAGATGAAACGCTGAAAGCTTGTATGACCATGTACTCTCTCTAAGATGGCTGATGGCACAAAGCTTGATTGCAGATAATACATAAAAGCACACATGAGGCTGCTGGAATTATATTCTTTTTGACTATTCTGACTCCAGTTGTTGAAATGGTTATATGATACTGAAAATAATAGGTGAGAGACTTACTTGCTTATGTTATGAGGAAGTTTGACTCAAAGATTCATTGTATATTGGAAAAAATGGAAACAGGACTAATCAACCAGTGATATATTAGGGGGTTGCTGGAAAGGATGAAGGTAAGTAAATTAATACAAAATAAAATAAATTTATCATAATATAATTAAGGATCATTTCCAGTATACAATAAATGCCACATCCCATACATCAAACTGGAAAAATACAAAAGGTGAGGTCACAGACCCAGGATTTTAAAGGCATTTAAATATACATAGACACGTTGCATAAAAACAGTATTTTTTATTTTTACAACATCAATACTAAAAATATCATAAAATCATTTTACAAATATAGGTATTAAAACACATAGATATGATCAGGCTGAGAGATTTCTACGCGTTTCTGAAACAGTCTGCTTCTTCAGGAAAATATCAGCCTATAATTACAAACTGTCAAAGATTCATGCAGAATCAGGGGATCTGTAACCCCTTCAGTGTCACCCACCTTGCAGTCCCCTGCTGCCAGCACCTTCTCTGCTTCTGGATCCAACTCTCGACACACTTCCTGGTCCAGGTCATGTGATTCCCAGTCAGCTGCTCCCTTGCCTCAGAGGATTAGGGTATTCTGCAGATGCACTCCCTCTGCTAGCAAGCATGTGAACAACACCTGAGGCTATCCCAGCACCAGCACTCCCCCTGCATGACCTACACTCATCACATGACAATCCCCTTTTAAGGAGGTGACCTGAGAACAGGAAGTTGCCTGGACAAGGAGTTTTTTGCAGTTCTACTCCCAGGTTTCTACTGCTTCAGTTCCTGCGTGTTATTCCTGTATTATCTGTGTACTGACCTTTGGCTTGTTTCCTTACTACTTTTGATTGCTGCCTGCCCCGACCTTTGGCTTGTTTTACTACGCTTTTGGATTTCCCTCTGGCACTGCATTTTGGTTCCTGGTAGTGAGCAGTCACCTGCCTTGGCGGGTATGGGGGGTGACACAGTGGGTCCACCACTTGGCGCTGTGGAGCCGTGACAGTTTGTCCAGTTCATGGACCCTGCTGACAATCAGCTTCCTGACTTCATGCAAGATTTGCTGCAACGGATGCGGCAGCAAAAGACATTGCAAGTAAGGCTAGTGGACTTTCTTCAAAGGTATGAAGAATGCCCTAACACACTCCAGTCAGGCATTACCCATCTCCTACTTTAGTGCAACTCCAGCTTCTGTTCCTATGACTCCAGATCCAACTACAGTCCAAGGCCTCCATGCCACCCGACACCGTGCTCCGGATCCCCACTCCTCCTCGCTACTATGATGACCCCAAGCTCTGTCGGGGATCCAGTTCAAGCTGCAACCCTGGAACTTTCCCACAGAACGAACCAAGGTGGTCTATTTCGTTTCCCCACTGACAGAGGAGGCCCTGGCATGGGCATCGACTCTTAAGGAGAAGGGGGATCCTGTTCTTAATGACTTCAACATCTTCCTGCAGAACTTTCATATGGTATTCGATGAACCTAGTCGATCCTTAGCAGCATCTGAAATCCTGCACCTACGTCAGGCCTCCCCCTCTGTTGGCCAGTATGCAGTCAAATTTAGATCACTGGCAACAGAGTTAAACTAGAATAATGAAGCTTTTGTGGCAGTGTTCTGGCAGGGCCTTGCAAGCCATATCAAGGATGAACTTGCCGGTCGAGACCTCCCACCTACACTCCATGACCTGGTATCCCTCTGCATTCAGGTGGATATTCATTTCCTGGAACGAGCGTGGGAGACTCCGAAAGCCCGGTGTCCTATTTAATTGGCTCATAATTTCCAGAATCATCCCCCCCTGTGATAGAACCCATGCAAATAGATCAAGGTCGACTGTCTCCAGAAGAACATGCTCGCCGCAGGGATCAGAATCTTTGCATGTATTGCGCCAGAGAGGGCCACTACAAATTTAGTTGTCCACAAATGGCCCCAAACCCCAGTGCCTAGGAAGATTGGGAGAGGGTCCCCTAAGCAAATATATTTCCTCTCCACCTACCAGGACTATGTTTCCCATACAAATGTCATGCAAGGGTCACAGTTTCTGTTCCCAGGCCTTTCTGGACTCCAGCGCTGCTTTAAAAACCAACAACTGGTGTCACAGTATGGGATTCCGGTGCTCCTCCTATCCAACCCTTTATTGGTATTTGTGGTGAATGGAACAGTCTTGCCTAGCACTATTCAGCATGTCACCGTGCCACTTAATATGAAGCTCAGGGCTTTAGACAGTGAAACCATCTCCTTTCTTGTCATCCTCAGAGCAATTCATCCTGTCCTGCTCGGGTTGCCCTGGCTCAGCAATCATGCTCCGGTTATTGAATGGAGTTCTCGAGGCATTCTTTCTTGGAGTGCCACCTGCTTCCAGTAGTGTCTTCTCAGGCTGCTCCCCATCCAGCAAATCAGCTCTGTTGCTGCTTGCCCACTGACTGGTTTACCGAAACCATACTGGGGATTTGCAGACGTTTCTAGCAAGAAACAGGTGGAGACGCTACCACTGCACCGTCCTTATGATTGCGCCATTGATTTAGTCCCTGGCTTATCTCCTCGGGGCAAAGTGTACCCTCTTTCAATCCCTGCAACGGTTGCCATGTCTGAATATATTCACGAGAATTTGGAGAGGGGCTTTATTAGCAAATCGTCATCCCCAGCAGGTGCAGGTTTCTTCTTCGTGCAAAAGAAGGATGGTTCCCTACGTCCCTGCATCAATTATAGAGGTTTAAATAAGATTACCATCAAGAATAAGTATCCACTGTTCCTTTCATTTCTGAAAACTTTGACCGACTTCAAGGGGCATAGGTGTTCACAAAGTTGGACCTGCCTGGTGCCTACAATCTGATGAGAAGGCGATGAATGGAAAACTGCCTTCAACACTCGGGATGGCCATTACGAATATCTGGTAATGCCATTTGGGCTCTGTAATGCACCAATAGTTTTTCTGGACTTTGTCAGCGATATTTTCCGTGACCTTCTCTTTATCTGTGTGGTTGTTTATCTGGACGACATCCTGGTCTACTCCAAGGATCTCCCTACTCACCATGACCATTTCAAGACTGGCTTGCATCGGCTTTGGGAGAATAGACTTTATGCCAAGTTGGAGAAAAGCCAGTTTGAGCTCTCTGAGATCCCATTTTTAGGCTACATCGTCTCAGCAGAGGCTTTACGTATGGATCCCGATAAACTTTCGGCGGTGCTTGAGTGGCAACAACCACTAGGGCTAAAACCAATTCAGAGATTTCTTGGCTTCACAAATTATTATCGTCAATTTATTAAGCATTATTCTACAATAATTGCCCCAATTACTTCAATGACCAAGAAGGGGAGCTATTGTAAAGTCTGGTCCCTGAAAGCACTCCAGGCCTTTCAATCACTGAAGAAAGCCTTTGCATAAGCTCCTGCTTTGGTCCACCCAGACACCTCTCAGCCCTTCTTTTTGGAAGAAGAGGCTTCCTCTATCGGAGTTGGCGCAATCTTATCACAGAAGAATGATTCAGGCAAGCTGAGATCACGCGGTTTCTTCTCGAAGAAGTTCTCTACCGCAGAAAAGAACTACTCCATTGGAGACCACGAGTTACTCGCAGTTAAGCTTGCCGTAGGGGAATGGTGTCACTTGCTAGAAGGAGCTCAGCACCCAGTGACCATCCTCACTGATCACAAGAATCTGCAGTATTTATAGTCTGCTCAACGCTTGAACCCCGCCAAGCCCGATGGGCAATCTTCTTCTCCAGATTTGATTTCATGCTCACCTATCACCCAGACTCAAAAAATGTTAAAGCAGATGCCTTGGCCCGTTTCTTTGAAAAGGAGGACCCAGAACCAGAACCAACTTTCTTCATTGACCCTGCACGAATCATGCCCCTGGCCCCAGTTCGGCAGGACCAGATCCCTCCAGGGAAGTAATTTATTAAAAATGTCCTGCACCCCCTGATGCTTCAATTGGGACATGCCTCCAGGGTTGCTGGTCATCATGGTCAAAACAAAACCTTGGAGCTAATCAGTCACAAATACTGGTGGCCAAATCTGAGACAGGAGGTGAATGAGTTTGTGGCTGCTTGCACTGAGTGTGCCCGGCACAAAGTGCCTCGCAGATCCCCAAGCCACTCCCAATTCCTCAGCAACTGTGGACCCACATTTCTATGGACTTCATAATGGATCTTCCATCCTCTAATGGGTTTAACACAATTTGGGTAGTAGTGTATAGGTTCGCAAAAATGGCCCATTTTATTGCTCTACCTTTGCCCCTTGGCAAAGATATTTCTTAAAGAAGTCATTTGTCTGAAGGGATTGCCATTGCACAGTGTGTCAGATCGGGGAGTTCAATTCACTTCCCGCTTCTGGAGAGCCCCCTGTCGACTATTGGAGATCAAATTGGACTTTTCGTCTTCCTACCATCCTCAGTCTAATGGACAGAGCAAATAAATCAGTCCCTAGAGCAGTATCTCCGCATATACGTCAGCTCCCAGCAAGATAACTGGCCTGACCTTCTATCTTGGGCTGAACTGGCCCACAACAACCGCTCCAATGAATCCACGAGCAAGAGACCCTTCTTCATAATCTCTGGTCGCCATCCCAGGCTCCCTTCTCCAGTCCCATCTTCTTCTGACGTACCTGCTGCAGCTGCTACGGCTGACAGCATTTAGAAAGTTTGGAGACTTTACAACACTTTGAAGAGGAACCGTGCAACAAGCCTGTTCCGCCCGCACCCATAATTTAGAATCAACATCCGCACCCCAATTGATTGCTCTTACCAGATGTGCGGCCACATAGTAGAGATTAAGATTAGGAACACCCAGGCCCCCCACGAGCTTGCTCCCGAAGAGGAGTTGTCTATTTAGGCTCTTATTACCCCAGATGAATTTAAACATTTTTGCATGTGATTGTTTAAAAAAGATTTGGGGTAGCGTTATGGGCAAAGCCTGAAACAAATATAACAACCTAGGGAGTGGGTTCAATTTTACTACCTTTTACTACCTGTATTCTTTCAAACCAGGAAAAGGAGCGAGGAATCCATTGCTCCAGCTCTTTGGTCATGGTCTTAAAGAAAGGTGTGCAGTTGAGACGGAAGATGGAGCTAAGATCCTTGAGAATTTTAACTCCCAAATATTTAATGGAGGAGTTCTCCCACTTAAACTGGAAATTCTCTAGTAGTATGGGGGGGGGGGGGGGGAGAGACATCCAGGGGTGCACACTTTTAATGGTTTACTTTGAAGCTTGATAAGCCACCATATACCGTATTTTTCGCCCTATAAGACGCTCTGGAATATAAGACGCACCCAATTTTAAAAATCTAGAAAAAAAGATTCTGAAAGATTATTCCCCTTCTGATCACTCATGTGCCATTCATACCGGTATTCCCCTTCTGATCACTCATGTGCCATTCAAATTCCCTTTCTGATCACCCTATGCCTTTCAAATTCCCTTTCTGATCACTCTGTGTCATTCAAAATTCCTTTCTGATCACTCTGTCATTCAAACTCCCCTTCTGATCATTCTGTGCTTTTTTTCCACTGTACGGCAGTTAGGACAGGGAACAGCAGGTGGCGCTGTGCCGGCTTCTTTCGCTCTGCTTTACAGACAGGAGAAGACACGTGCTGCTGCCAGAGAGAAGGGGAGACAGACGCTGCTGCAGCCAGAGACACACGCAGGATCGGGTATCGGGTGAGTATATTATTTTAGTTATTTTATCACACCTTTGTCGTATAGGACGCACTAACTCCCCCCCCCCCCCAGTTTTGGGGAAGAAAAAGTGCGTCTTATACTGCAAAAAATACGGTACATGTAATTCTTTGAGTAAATTTGGGAGGGTCACCATCAGGTTAGTTATCAGAAAAGGAAGATCGTCCGCAAAGGCAGCCACTTTGTGCTCCTTTTCTGAGAACAATAACCCCCTAACAAAGGGACTAGAGAGGAAACCATTGATCCTTACTGAGGCCGATGGAGTGCTATACACAGCCTGAATCCACCGCATCATCTTTTCCCCCAGACCTATAAGATGAAGCGTATGAGACATAAATTTCCAGTCTACCCTGTCAAAAGCCTTTTCTGCGTCAGTTGACAACAGAAAGTCCAGGCTTTTTATTTCTGGGCTAAATAAATCCAATTTAGTACTTTCGTAGTGTTGTCCCTAGCCTCCCGAGTTGGTACAAACCCTACATGGTCAGGGTGGGCGATTTTAGTCATACGGTTTGGAGTCTGACCGCAAGTATCTTTTTAAATAACTTCAGATCCTGGTTTAAGAGGGAAATGGGTCTATAACTTGCGTAAACAGCTGGGTCTTTTCCTTCTTTAGGGATAATGGAAATGTGGGCTAATAAGGATTCTCTCGAAAATTTAAACGCTTCTAGGAAATGAGGGGATAATTGATCTTTAAAAGTCTTGTAGTAGATGAGGGAATACCCATCTGGGGCCAGTGATTTACCCAAGGAATTGTTTTAATCGCCCTGAAAAATTCCTCTTCTGTGATAGGGGATTCCAGGCTATCTATGTCCTTCTGAGAGAGTTGGGGGAGCCCCGATCGGGCTAAATACCCCAAAATTTTATCAGATCTAGTTTTCTCACATCTAGGGCTTTGCATGTTAGGGTGAAGGTTGTACAATGAATGATAATTTTCTTGGAAGCTTTCTGCAATATCTCGGACCAAGTATTCCTTCTGCCCTTGCTTGTTCAGTATATGTGGTACATGTGAACGCAACCTTTGCAATCTCAGAGCGTTGGAAAGTGTTTGACTACATTTGTTACCAAATTCGTAAAATACCCTTCTACATTTAGATAGCTTAGCCTTTGCTTTACCCAAACATAGGGCCTCCAATTTGTCCCTAAGTATAAGTAATTCCTTCCCAATTTGGGCATCTAGTGTCCTTTTGTGGATATTTTCTAAGTCTTGGATCCTCAGGATTAGGTCCTGCGTCTCTTTAGTAGCTGCCTTTTCAAGCCGTGCTTGACGTAAATCCCCCTAATAACAGCTTTATGAGTATCCCATACTATCATGGGACTTACATCTGGTGTTTTATTAATGGAGGAGTAATTCTTTATCTCCTTCAGGATATCGGCTTTAAAAGCCTCATCTTTTAGTAGGGACTTGTTAAGCTTTCAGCTTCACACCTTAGGGCAGGGGTAAGTAAGAGAGACGTCCAAGAACACTGGGGCATGGTCAGCAAAAGTGGTGGTTCCTATTGACCACCACTTTTGCATTTCCTAATCTGTGTGAGGTCAGAATGACGTATCCAGAAATTATCAATGCAGGAGTACGGCTGGTGAGGCCTGGAGAAAAAAGTGTAGTCCTTTTCCATTGGATGAAGGACTCTCCATATGTCCACTAGTTGGTATGTTTGCAGGCACTTCCTAATATGTCCCTCTCCTGGGAGACCCCTCTTTGGGGTACTGGATGTATCCAGCTCTTTATCAGGTGCATAGTTTAGGTCTCCTCCAAGTATCTAGAGGCCCTCTCTAAAGTCCTCTAACTGGGAGAGCAAAGTAGAAATAAAGGCTGCTTGAGATATATTTGGGGCATAGCCAGTGGCCAGAGTGAGAAGTTGATTGTTTACAGTGCCTTAAAAGAAAAGGAATCAACCTCCCTTGTGATACTGGATTGCCTTTGGCCTCCAGGATAGGGAGGAGCGAATTAATATTCTTACTCCTTTGGATCGGGAGTTGGGAAAGCAGCAGTGGTAGCCTACAGGATATCTGCAATCTCAGAGTTTGGGAAGGGTTATCTCTTTTGAAATGCGTTTCTTGCATGAACGCAATCTGAGCCCAGCTGGTTCTTTGAAGGACAGATAAGAGGTTTGTACACTTTTCGGGTACATTTAAATCTTTTACATTAAGGGTGACAATCTTTATAGATTCCAATTCAGTGATCAGCAACATTGAACTTTAAAAAATTGAAACAGGTAAGCAATAGAAGTAAAAGCAGGATTCTATTCATAAAACAAAAATAGTGAGGACAAACTTCATCAGTTGTGGGGCGGAAGAGTGGGTCTTCAGGAAAAATTTAAAAAAAAAATCCACTCACCCAGCCTGTAACACTATCCAATAATGATGGGGGCAGATAGCCCTAGTAACCTTTGCTGGATGAGACGAGGACCCTAAAACGGAGATTGTGAGGGCACCAACACAGAGGTGGGACCCCCCAGCACCGCCGCAGAGTGTGTAATATAACAGGATTAAAACACAAAACCAAGCCGCTTTTACGTCTGAGAACAATAATAATAATAGTACTTTTGCACAATTGAAACAAACAAAAACTCACCATAAGAGGAAAAAAGGACGGAGCTGATATGTACATACATTACAAATCAACACCATTACATCAGACAATGTTCCTGAGACCAGCAGTATCCACTGAGGGCAACGTGGTCTAGGGAATCTTGCTTTTACATATCTGTAGAAAATACAAGCAATGCTCTTCGGAAAAGAGGCCACTAGGTATCAGTAACACTGCAAGGCTTTCAGACAGAGCATATAGTCACATTGCTATAGTAAACAAATCCAACATTTTATCCAGAAAGGCCACAATATGGCAGCAAACTATTAAACATCAGAACAGAACATACATTCTCATCTCTATAAAAGCTCCCAGCAAATGTAATCATTATGAAAGCCACTAAATGGCAGCCAACTTAAAAAAATTAAGGCAAAATATGTATAAGAAATAGTGCAAAAGATAACCGTGTAAAGTCAGGAACCACTGAGTAAATCCAAAGGAAAAATGTGAGGAAATAGAGGAACCAATCTCCCTTCCAGGAGAAATAGGTTATGATAGAAAATCCTGTATCAGGCCTCCGGTTGGTCAGCCAAGTCCTTCTCAGGATGTTTCCGATAGCGCTTTCTGCGCTGGGTTTTCCACTCTGAGCCTTCTGGGGCTTCCAAAAAGCCTGGGCCAGATGGCCAATCTGGCAGGGAAACTGGTAGCAGTGAGAAGGTAGACAGGAAGGATGGCAGGTCCACTATGCTGCAGAAGACTGCCGTAACCCCATCTTTCAATGCGGTGAGATGGAATGGAAAGCCTTCCTAGAAGGTGCGTATGCACAGTTTCCTCCACCATGTTTCTTTTTGTAATAGTACCCTGTCCATATCACCTCCTCTCACATTAGGAGACACACATTCCAGAGCCAAAAATGTCATCCTATTTTCATTAAAGTTTTGATATGTACCCATGTGGTGACTCAATAGTGTCATACTCCTTCCACTTCTTACATTATAGACATGCTCATAGATGCGTTTGTTGAATTGCCTCTTTGTTTTGCTGATATAGTATCGGCCACAATCACAAAACGCCAGATATACAATACACATAGTTTTGCATGTAACTCTTTTTTAATTTAGGTTTTACTTTAACTGGAACTGTCATAGAATCTGTTTGAGAATAAATCCAATCGCACTGTCCACAGTGTCCGCAGGCAAGAGTCCCAGTAGTCAATTTCCATTTAGATGATTCAATTCCTTCACTTAAATGGCTATGAACCAAGCTGTCTTTAAGTGATGTCGATTTCCTTGCTTGTAAAATTGGCCAGACTCTTTGACATGTGTCTAATTTCCTGATGTTGTGTAGAAAATTTTGTGATAATCCAAATTTTATCCTTTTTATGTGGGCATAATCATTTTCCTTTAAAAATTAAATCTGTGTGTTCCTGAGCTTTCGCATTAATATACGCTTTCTTCAAGGTGGTCTTACTGTATCGCCTAACTAACAATCTTTGTCCTAGATCCTCAGCTGCATTCTGAAAATTCTCATCTTTCGAACAATTTCGTTTCAATCTAAGATATTGGGAGTAGGGGATAGTTATTTTAAAAAATTTTGGGTGCGCACTGTTGGTCTTAAATATGGTATTTCCTGATGTTGGTTTTCTGTAGAGATTAGAGGTCACAGTATGTTACGAATTAATACCTAGTTTTAGGTCTAAAAATTGAATCGATACACTACTACATTGCATTGAATTTTTTAGGAAAAACTCATCCAGTACCTGTCGAGATTCCCGCCAAATCAACAAAATATCATTAATGTATCTGTGCCACACCAAAATGTGGCGCACATACTGAGGTAACGATTCGTCTGAAAAAATCTTGTTTTCCCATCCCCCAGGTACAGGTTAGCGTACAGGTTCGGGGCACAAGAGGTCCCCATCGCTACCCCCTGTACCTGGAGGTAGACCTTCTCGTCAAATAGAAACATATTGCGGGTGAGTAGGTAGTTGAGTAAAGATAACACAAATTCATTCTTCCGCTGTAAATTTCTGCTTGTCTCTGACAGAAATCTTCTCATAATGTTCAGGCCCAAATCATGCGGTATACTAGAATATAATGTTTCGACATCTATAGTTACCAAAATTGCGTCATCAGGTAAATTTATGCCATCAATTATCTTTAATACATCTAAGGTGTCCTTTAAATATGACAGTAATCCTAAGACAAAGGGTCTTAAATAGTCATCCACCAGGCAGCTAGCCTCGGATGGAATACTGCCCACTCCCTAGACAATCGGGCGGTCTGGGGGATGTACTAAATTCCTATGCACTTTAGGTAAAACATAAAAAGTTGACAACTTAGGATGTTTATTGTTCAGAGCATCACAAATGTTTTTATTAATCACATTATTATTCCTAGTAATCAGAGAATAATATTCATTATAAAACTTTTCTACCTGATGTTTGGAGATGATAGTATACCACTCTGTGTTATTTAGAATATCTAAACACATTGATTTATAATCCTCTTTATCTTGAATTACAACATTACCCCCTTTGTCCGATAACTTAATAATAATATTGTTGTTCATTTGCAAGGAACTAATTGATTTTTGATGTCTCCGTCAATCACGAGTCTAATTTTCTTACAGCCTCTGAAACCTGCTGGACAAAGGCATAGAGAAAGGGATTTTTTTCTCAAATCAGGATACCTTTCCAATTTAATTTCCACAATAAAGATGGATTGTGTCTGTAATGATTCATTCTGTGTGTCACTATGAATTTCCAATTCTTCAGGGATATCATCTGTATTGCCCTCCTCCCATAACTGCATCAGATCTTTGAGGGCCTCTAGTGTCCTCCTCTAGTGTCTGATCCCTGAATAACCTTTCTGCCACCTTATTTGACTGTCCCACCCCCCTCTGTCCTAGTTTAATTATCTCTCCACCATTCCCCTAAATCTTTCCCCTAGCACAGCAGACCCCATTTCATTTAGGTTAAACAGCTATTGAAGAAAAAACAAAAAAAGGAGTGAGGATTTTTCAATTATATGTTTCTAATTAATTAATGAATATAAATATATATGTATATATACGTATATATGTATGTATATATATATATATATATATATATTTATATGTGTGTGTATATATATATTTATACACATATATACATATATTTATATATATATATACACACACACACACATACACATACATACATGTTAATTTACATATATATCTATGGAAGCAAGCAACAACTTGCGTGTGTGCTTTGGACTGGTGGAAAAAATCTAATTCGCTGGCAAAAGCGAGGTTTTGCCCGCCATTGCCTGCTGGAATTTCTTACCAGGCGGATCCCCAGATCCGGCATTGGATGCATTTAGGTAGGCACCTGTGTAAAGAGCTGAAATCAGTTAACTCTTTCTAAACCTATAAATATTAGGTCATGCAAAAATATGCCTATTTCTCAGCTAATATAAATGTTTAAAACATTTGAACAGCAACGTTTTTATTTAGGTCTAAGTGAAAGATGTGTGCCATCAGATTTATTTTTTAGGGGAACAGTGACTTTTAATGCAAGCTCGCCAGTGTTAAACTGCTGGGGATGCGCATCTTAAGCAGCGAAATCATTTCGGTTAATAACTTCTGCACGAATACGCCAGCACCTGAAATTTGGTTAATAAATCGATCGAAGGCTTTTGTTTATGAATCGGGAATAGGAATGCGCGAGCGAGCTTCCGATTTTGCTTGATTAATCAGGCTGCCCATGTAGTTGTACCCGTTCAAAGGCATAATAAGTGCATGATCACATGACTACAGACAACTAGCAGACATGACAGATGTCCTTGTGGTTTTCTTAGAACAAGATTTTTTTGTCAAGGGAACAGATAAATGGACAAAGGGAGGAAAGGGAGAGTTTCAAGGCAAAAAGGGGGGAGCAGGCGTTAGTTTTACTGATAAAAAGTGTACAAAATTCCTCAGCTCCTGACATTTCCCTCTTTTTATCCTTCAATAAAGGATAACTACTTTGCCTCATACATTTGTTCCTGTACAAAGAAATAGATGACTTCAGGTTCTTGGGCATACATACCTTGAGAAAGCTGAGTGATTTTTCGTAGTACTGTTTTCCTACAGTGGGATATTTCAGAGGGGTTACAAGTCATACGGTAACATACGTCTCCCTGGGCAATATTTTAAAATATGTGTAAATATCATACATTTTTTCCAGGGAATCATAGGTTTTACAGTTGTTGCAAAAGTTATACAATGT
The DNA here is from genome assembly GCF_032062135.1 of Pyxicephalus adspersus. Lineage (NCBI taxonomy): Eukaryota > Metazoa > Chordata > Amphibia > Anura > Pyxicephalidae > Pyxicephalus > Pyxicephalus adspersus. Next base: position 24,803,167 of record NC_092863.1, read on the forward strand.
ATAAGTTATATGAAATAAACATTTTTCACTTTCAGTAACATCAGTGTCATTGTAGATATTGCTAAAGACTCTAAGCAGTATGTTGATTGGAGTGGAGACAGCAATCAAACAAGATGTTAACATATCTTGAGTAGTATGCATATCAGATAAGCAAAAACTAGAGCTATTATATATTTCTTTGGCAAGACGTTCCCATATGTTACCACGGAAGTCAGTTCAGTCACTATACTCAAATCCTCACCAGTGGATTAAGACGGTAAAGTCATTCTTTAGGCTATAACTTGATTGGAGACAATTGAAGGGCAGATCTTGATGATGATAGCGGCAAATTGTTCTGACTCAAACAAGGCAGAATATAACCATCAGGGCTCCAAAACTGCAGGCAAGCATCTGGGCTGGAACTTGTGGATCAAGAAACATCATCCTGGCTCTTGATCGGCGGTGCCTTTTTCACTCTAGAAGCGTGTATCCAGGTGGGTGCTCCACAGGTTATTATTAGTGATGGTTTGCATGGTGACCAGGGGTCCAAAGGGCAGATCCAAGGATTTGTGCTTTTGCAGAGCTTTAACCGACACTACGTCTCTGGGCTTGAATGAGTGCGTCCGTTCATCTGTAGGGAGAGGAAAAGAGAGAGAGATATCTCCGTAGTTGCTGTTCAATTTTTCAATTTACTTAGTTACATATTGATCAAGAATTTGTTGTAAGTCTCCCATTAGTAAGATAAGGGTTTTTTTGGCCCAAGGGGTGGGGAATGGGCATCCCATTAAAATTTCAAAGGGGGATAGCTTATAGACTGGATTGGGTGTCATTCTTATTTCTGCTAGCACGGCTGGTAGGTATTGGTCCTACTTGTGAAATGTCCCTCCAGTTGCTTTCCTAGGTTTGTTTTTCAATGTCCTAGTCATCCTATCTACTACTGGGGGTGATATGGGATGTGGAACTTCCATTCTATGTTCATTATTTTTGAAATCTCCTGCGTGACTTTAGAAGTAAATGGAGTGCCCTTGTCTGAGCTTATTCTCACTGGGCATCTAAACCTGGGGATGATGTCCTTGCATATAGGCCCTAATTCATCAATGAAATCCGCGCTCGCTGGTCGCGCTTGCAGCAAACCGGTTTCCCGCGGTCCGGAGTCGAGTGCGCTCGTACACTCGCCCCCTCACTGCCAGCCGGATTCCTGCCTTGATAATAATGAGCAATAGGGGTCGCGAATCTGCCAATTAAGGCGATTAGATTTCAGCAGCTAAGGAGGATCTGTTAAGCTGTCACTGGTGAGATCATAGCAATTTATTAGCGCACACCTGCTCTCTGTTCTGTGCGTATCTACAGTCCTTTACAGGTCAATTAGAATCTTTAATGCTTCATCTTCTTTTGGGTAAGTGCTACTTTTTTAGGTTAAGTGATTTAAAAATATGCTGTTTTCTTAGCGCACATAAATGTTTAAAACATTTAAACAGCGCAAACATTTTTTTTTAGGGCTAAGGGTAATATGTGTGCTATTAGAAAGAATGATTTTTTAGGGGAACAGTGACTTTTAATGCAAGCTCGCCAATGTAAAGCTGCCAGAGATGCGCAGCTCGGGCCGCAAGCTTTTTTAGTTGCTGAATTGCGCGACGGCGTACGATTTTGGATCGCGAATACGAATGCGCGAGCGAGCGTCCGATTCTGCTTGATGAATTAGGGCCAATGTCTCCATTTTCACTAGAATATGGTAGGAGTGTCACCTTTCTTACCTATAAACTCCTATAAACTGTTATTTTAACTTCCGGTCTCAGACAGTTCTTTTCTTTTAGCCTGGATGCTAAAAGTTCAGATGCTTGTTTTGACAGACTTAGGTCACATAATAAATAATTGAGCTCTTCTTGGGAGATCAGCTGGGTTGGAATATGGAATTTTATTGGCTGGAATATTCACCACAAATGTAGCAAAATACATTAGGGTCATTTAAACAACTTCTTCTTGAAGAACTTATATTTCTGTAAAAAAAAGAAAATGTATGGAAAAAAAGAAGGCAAATGGAGGGGGGGCGCATGCGTGCAGCGGACCTCTATGGACATGCAGTGATCCGGCTCCGCACATCTCGGGCACACTGACCGCCTTTCTGTGGGGATCCCATGAGCTACAGCATACTCACCTCTCCTTGCTCCTGACTAGCCCCAGACTCATTTGTGGCTATAGGTCCGACGGGCAAATCAGCTAAAAAAGTGATTCAAGCTCAAAGGTACCGTGGGCTGCAATCCAAGATGGCGCTCAAGACTCCTGGTACAGATGACTCAGCTTGAGATCCCTTTGATGATCCACCCTCATCTGACAGCAGCCTGCAGCAGTTTCCCTCAGACCTCTCCCCTGCAGATCCTGAACCAGGTGAGCGATGGCTTACTAAAATGAGGGAGATTATGAGAGATGAAATCTTTCTGGCAACTGCATTGCAGTATTAGAAGATCGGTTAGATGATGTAGCCACAGTTTTGGAGGGGCATGAAAAAGATTTGGATACTGTACAAATAGAATTGCAAAATCTGCAGGATCAGCTAGAAGATGCTGAGAACGGAGCCAGAAGAGATAATTTGAGGATCAGAGGTATTCCTGAAAGTGTTGTAGATCTTCAAAGTTTTGTTTCTGCATTATTGAGCAGTTAATTACCTGATGTGCCCTCTGATCGTCTCGAAATGGACAGGGTCCATAGGGCCCTATCTCGTAAACCTATAGATTGTCCTCTTCGGGACGTTGTTTTAAAATTCCACTACCACCGTACAAAGGAATTGATCCTGCAGGCATCTCTTGCAAAGGATTCTCTTGTTTTTCAAGATTTTTTTTACCAGATTTTTGCAGATCTCTCACAGTCCACTATACAAAAGCGCAGAGTTTTGAAACCCTATCTCAAGATCTCTCAGGATAATAACGTGCGGTACAGATGGAGCTTTCCATTTAAATCGCTCTTTACTTACCGCAATCAACCCTACTCGGTGGTCACTGCAGTGGAATTACAAAAATGTCTGATGGCTGCTGGATCCCTCATGGGTCACAGGGGTTACCTCTACATGAAGTTTCCTTGGATCACTCCATGGGGAGTGTTAGCACTGCAGGTCGTGCCGGCGCCGCTGCCTAATTGCAGGCACGGGCGCCGGGTCCTATCTTTCAGGTAACCCCACTACCTGTGTTCCATGCCTGTGTTTCCTTCATGCTGAGACTTGCTCTGGTGTTTGAGCTGGCGTGGGTGTGTCTCTCTTAATCTTTGAGGTAACACATACACGCCTTCTGTTTTCTACAGCCTATGGCTGGTTTCCTGCAGGTATTTAAAGGCACCTCCTACTACAGGAAGTTGCCTGAGCAATCTCTAGGTTTACCTTGTGTAACTCTCAGTGCTAGGGTGTTTTCTCTGTTTTGCCTTGCTGTGTACTGGACCTTGCTTATGTTTTTGGACTTTGCCTGTTTGCCGCCTGACCCTGACCTTGGATCTTTGTTTCTAGATTTCTTGGCCACGCAAGCCCCTCGGTGCTTGCACCGGGTTTCCTGACTCCTGTGGTCAGCTGCCACTGGCCTGGGGATTGCTCTGGAGTGGCACCTGGCAGCTACCCTGCAGCCCAAGCCTATCCTCACCATCAGAGGCTCTAGTGAAGACCAGGTAGCGGCTTAGTCACGCCCCTCTGGAGCATACTCAGTCAGTGGCACAGTGGGTCCACACCCGCTTGCATAACAGGGAGAAAATATGATTCCTCAGAATTGGCATGCTCCAAGGCCTTGGGGCGTCTCCAATCACAATCTTTCCGCAAGACTGCTGATGGATGACTTAACTTTGTTATTTTTTTAGGCTAACATAGCTTGGTAATTTTTTTTCCTTTTTCTTACCACTGGGCCTGATTACAGACATAGTTCTTTTTCCGGCATCCTTTGACGTATATTTATTTCATTATGCTGTAATGTTTAATGTTATACCTTGAACGTATGCTTTTTATTAACATGTTATCTCAGTTGGTGTTACATATATGTAAGTTTTTTTAACTCCCCATGGTAGGATAGTCGGTGCCTTGTTACCTTTGCCCGAGGTGACACCTATTCCCCCTTGTTTTTGTTGACCTCATGAGGTTGGTCCCCCCTTTTTTTGGGTACCAAGGGTCAACTGTGATGCACTGCGGTGCTTTTCCTTTCATAGTTCTTTTGCAACTTGAGCTGTATTGTAGATTGAAACTTCTGATTTTAAATGTACAAGGCATGAACTCTCCACATAAAAGGTCTACTATCTTCCGGTACCTCAAATCTCAAAAAAATTAATATTGCATGCTTACAGGAGACACATATCTCTCTGCCTCCTCTCCACTGAAATATTTACACGCTACTTATTCCCAATTCTACCAGGCTAACGCCCCAGTCAAGAAATGTGGTGTTTTTTTCGCAATACACAAAAAGACGCCTTTTATTTGTCACAAACAAATTTCTGACCCGCAAGGCGGTTATTTATTATTGGTGGGCTCCATTCTTGATACTAAGGTGTCAAAATTTGTATTTATTATGCCCCCAAGACTAAACAACTGCCTTTCTTTTCTCATCTGAGTGCTATAATAAAAGAACATGCTCAAGGTAGTGTTTTCTTATGTCCGGTGACTCTAATATGGTTTTAAATCCCAAACTGGACAAATCTGAACCAGATGGTTCCTTTTTCAAACAGGATCTGTCCAGTTTCACCTTGCTCTTAAATAATCTGGGTGTATCGGATGTATGGAGGGAATGTCATCCTTTGGTGAAAGATTTCACATTTTTTTTCACATCCCCATAACTCTCATTCACGAATATATCACATAGTTATTTCCAAATAAATATTGACACAATTTGGAGATTCATGTATTCTGACGGTAGCTTGGTCTGACCATGATCCAGTTCTAGTGACTTGCGACTTTTTCCTAAACAATCATCTAATAATTGGTGTTTGAATGATTCTTTACTGTCCTACTCTCCAGTTATGGCTGACTTAATAGCTAAGACTACTGAGTACTTTCGGATAAACACCGGCACAGTTTCTTCACCTATGGTTCTGTGGGATGCCTATAAAACAGTGGTACGAGGAGTCCTTATCCACTATGCATCCAGACGCAAACGGAGGCGTACTAAGCAACTAGCTAAGTTAACGGAGGAATTAGAGGCAATCTCAGAAAGTTTTCAACGACGTCCCACAGAACGTAATAGGAAACTCTTCCTCCAAGCCAAAACAAACCTAAATCTATGTTTGGCAGATGCCGCAGAGCGTACCATTCGATGGACACAACAAAAATTTTACGCTATCAATATAAGGTTGGTATGATGTTGGCCAATATTCTGAGACAAATTCCCAAGCATAGATCAGCATTCACTTTACGTACTAGGAATCATGTTCAGACCTCTAACCTGATTATTATAATTGAGGAATTCAGTTCTCAACTAGCCAAATTATAGAGAGCGCCCTCTTAGAATCACTGTTCGAAGATACAACAATTCTTGTCTAAAGTTTCTCTTCTTGTCCTAACAGCCGACCAAGCCACTGGTTTGGGTGCAGATATTTCTACTTTGGAAGTTTTAACAGTGATTAAATCTCTCAAAATGGGCAAGAAAGTAGGCCCAGACGGGTTTTCAGCACTTGTTCATAAAAAGATGGCAGACTGTGAACTATTATGGATATACTTCCAAATCTTTTAATATTGCTCGGGGTACTAGGCAGGGGTGTCCCCTACCCCCTTGCTTTTTGTGTTGGCATTAGAACCTCTCGCAGCTTTTATCAGACAAAGTGATGAAATCTGTGGATTTCACACTCCTGGATATACACATAAAATCTCATTATTCGCAGGTGATATTTTGCTATATATAACATCTCCTCATGCGACTTTGCCGTCTCTGGTAAAGTTACTAACAGAGTTTGAACAGTTGTTGGTGCTTAAGGTAAACCCATCAAAATCTTTTTTTTTTTATTTACATCTATTGTTCAAACATGGTTCAACAAACCGTTATCTTACTTGTCAACATGGAAAAAGGAACTTTCCATTACATTTTCGGAAGAGGATACCTCTTGTTCTTTGGCTAGCCATACCAAAATCTTCTAGAAATGTATTTGCATTGGAAAATTCTTGCATTGGAAAGGTCCTCATGAGATGGTACCTAACCCCGGCAAGGGTAGCCCATGCCTTACGTAACAGATCTCCAAATTGTTTTAGGGGATGTAATGTAAAGGGTACTATGGGTCATATTTGGTGGCTTTGCCCCAAAGTTTCCAGAATATGGATAAGAGTGTACCACATGATTTGTTCTGTTCTAGGGATTAACTTAATCAAAGACCCGCAACAAGCCTGATTCCATGTTCCTTTGTCGGATGTTAATAGGAAAACTTCAGTCCTTATCTCTCACATTTTTATGGCTACCAAGCAGACTATTGCCCATGCCTGGAAAACCCCTACTTTGAATTTTATGGAAATTAAAAATCAAATGCAGGGGACAATGGTTAATGAAAAGATTGCGGATATTAATAATGATACTCATGATACATTTTTTGATATCTGGCAGCCCTGGCTGGATTACTACTTACCGTCCCCAAGGACGCTTTCCCTCCCTCATATTGGATGTGTTTCTGTAAATGTTTTATATTAGGACATGCTTACCCCTTCTCTTCTTCCTTTTCCTTCACTTTTCGTTTTTTTTCTTTTTTTTTTTTTCCTTTGTTCCCTTTTTTTTTTTTTTTTTTTTTTTTGTACAATTTAGAAGCCGAGGGAATGACATTTGTGTGGATACTTCTCTAACCATGAGTATTTCATTTGAGTTTTATTACTTTTATTTGACATTTTGTCTCACGGAGCAATTGTACAAATGTGTTATGATGATCTTTGTACACAAATATGTAAACTTTGAACAACTGGTTATGTTCCTATATTTTTTGTCCTATAACCGATTTTGATGTTCTCAGAATTTATACATGTGATTTTGTAATCTGCTCCTTGTTAATTGTATTTGTTTATGCATTTCAATAAACTATTTTGTACCAGAAAAAGAAGGTAAATTAAAGTTTCATGAAAATAATGGTACATTTAATATATAAAATGCAAAACATGGGCGTAAATAAAGATCGACAATAATATGCTGTTAACATTTGTTGTTGGTAAAATCGTCTATTCTGATTCCTGTATCACAAGAACTCGAGCCAACTCAATGAAACTTATAAACTGATGTCATTAATGAGCTGTGTAATCATTAATGTATTCAAATTTTCCTGTAATCTGTACAGGAAGACGGACCATTTTTAGAAAAATGTACCCTTGTGTATTGAATTAATTAGAAAACCTAAATCTCAACACAACTGTAAAAATCTTAGATTTACGATAAAAAATGGTGTCAGAATGTGTTTATTGATATAAAACGGCCCGCCAAATGGTAAAAGCAGTATTTTTTCTTGGGTGTTGTAGTGAAACTAGTGGTAGAATTACAATGGATATCAAAGCTAAACTTCAAGAGCATCTTGTTCTTTACCTTCATGCTCTAACAGAACTACTGCTTGTCCCTGACACCATCACTCCTAAATGCTGATTACCAACCTACCTACCTACCCCATTTAAATCTAAGTGCTGCCATGCTGTCTATGAGCTAATAAGCTGTGGTTTAAAAATCTTTTTAATTATGTTTTCAAATTGACCACAAATTCTCTGTTTGTATTGTTTTCTAGTCAAGGCAAACTCCAGAAGGTGAATTCCTGCCACTCGACCAACGTGAGCTAAATGTTGGATTTGGCACCGGAGCTGACCAGCTGTTCCTAGTTTCTCCACTAACTATCTGTCATGAAATCAACCGTAGAAGTCCATTCTTTGATCTTTCACAGAAATCACTGAGGAGTGAGCAGTTTGAGATTGTTGTAATTCTAGAAGGAATTGTTGAAACTACAGGTGAGCACCTGAATATTCAGATATTTCCATTAAAAAAAATAAAACTCTTATACAAGGAAAGAAACAAAGCAATCATCAGATCTCTGATTATAGAATACATGTACAGTATAATTGTATATATCAGTATTAGCATTGTGTGTTGATATTAGGTGTATAAATAGGCATAAATAAAAATATGTATTTTAACCTAAATGTTTTATATAGAAGATGATTGATATTTCCCTATTTCACAGTACAGTTAAACCAGCAGCAGTCATTATATATGGGTATGGCATATATTTAGGGATATGAAAGAACTACACACATGAAAAAAAAAAGTGTTTTTGCCTATATCATCCTATACTTACCCAAGTAAAAGATAATAACAGGTGTTAAGATCCAAGCCAATAATCTTAAGTCATCATCAAATTCACATTAATTTGTATCGCAGGAACTTTATAGATCAATTGTTTTGTAACTGCTGGAGTTTAGGAATTTCTAGAAATAAAAGAAAAACTAGTTGTTATTATGCATTTTTAGTTTTAAAATATAAGATACTGTATTTCAAAGTTTGTCTTGAAGTGTTAGGAGATGCTTATCTGGACGGCGATTCCATGCTGTGCACCATCGCAGTAGCAAACCACTTTTATTCTCTACAGCAATGTCACTTGCACCAGCAAGAAGAACAAAGAAATAGCAGCAGCCCCTACTTCCCTTAAGCCAAGCAGCCTGAAATATATTTTATTGGCATCCCCGCACACTCTGAGGCTGTGCACAGCTGAAGGTAGTTTTAGGGGCAGAATAGTTCCTGACTGAATCATGTGCTGTCATTGGCTGCTAGAGCTTTATCGACTTTCTGTTCACAGTCCCCAGTGCCTGTTGTAGCGTTAAGCTAGGCTAAATTGGTGCTGGTGTATAAGTTTGTCTGATTTACTATTGCTGACCTTGCCTGTTTCTGACCCTGCGAGTGTATGCTGCTGGATTGACTATTAGCCTGTGCTTTTGTCTTGCCCTTGTATGCCTCATCCGGTAGACTGATCACCAGTGATTGACCTGGCTCTGTATTTTGGACTTGTCTCTGCTGGAATCTTGCTACTGCATTATCTGTGGGCTCCTTCGCCAGACACCATTCCTTGCACTGAGGGCAGCTGTGTGCTGGGGCGGCGCAACTAGCCTCCCAAAGCTGAGTGGGGTCTTGCTAGAGACGAAGAGTGCGACATTAGATTGGGGGACTGGTGTCTGGCGAGTGTCTGCACTATATGAAATGCATGTGTACTACGTAATACATTAGTGATGTGGGGGTTGGCAGAACGACCCAATTGGTGCCAAAAATCTATAATTAGAATAAAATACAAAACAAAAATGGCTATATTGTTATTGTTCCTAAAAATAGCTTACAGTTCTGTTTAGGAAGAAATATTGTTTTCAGTTACTTTTAGATTTTATTGAATGTGAATAGGGGTTGTTTATCAAGTGATCACCACTGGCCAACTTACTTAACCCAATATATTTTTAATGTATAAAATGTATGATTCTTCTTTAAACTATAGCAGTACATACTGCTATGATAAAACATAAAGCAAATCCTGACCATCCCTATATAAAAATTGGTTTGCACTACACAAGGACTTTTTATTTTATATTTTACTATTACAACTGGAAATTGATATTGATTTGAAGTAAACTTTTACAAGAAATCATAAAGGCTGCCAGAGGAAGACCAGAGGAACTTAGACCTGAAAATCATATCTCACCAGTGAAAGGTGACATAAGTGCAATGTGTCCATGGCCCTGCAGCACTCTTTCTGGCAAGGTGCACCTGACAATCGACGGTCGAGCAAGCATGGAGTGGGAAGATATATTTCCTATACAGCTCACTGGGTAACTTTGGTGGCAGCAGGGGAAGATGCAGCTGCAGCAAGGCCTGCATACCTACCTCCGCCCAGAGCACATTGCCATGTAATCTCCTCCTCGATCTCCACTTCCACCTCCTCCTTTGTCTCTTGTGCCTCAACCTCTTCCTCCAGGGACACTTTGTCGTGGAGACCCTCCCATTCGGCAGCATCTGTTCACTGCCAGCAACAACCTGCAGTTTGCTATTTCGGTGCACAATACAGACGTTGCCACGCAGTCTAGAGGTTGCGAAGCTTGGGTTTCCTCAGCCACACAGGCACAACCATCCTAAGTGCCCTGCGGGAGCAGGAGAACATATGCCTAACTCCCAACAGACTCCAGCTAGGCAAGGTCAGGTGTGACAACGGGGCCAATCTGCTGGCAGCCCTGCATTGTGGGAAACTCACACACGTACCTTGCCTGGCTCACGTTATGAACCTGATAGTACAGCGCTTCCTCAGTAATTACCCAGGTCTCCAGCCGCTGTTGCTGAAGGCCAGAAAGTTGTCGGCGCATTTCTGTTGCTTGTACACAGTCAGTGCCAGATTGGTGGATTTACAGCAAAATCTTAATCTGCCAGTGCACCGGTTAATTTGTGATGTGGCCACTTGTTGGAATTCCACCTTTTATATGCTGCAGCAGCTGGCTGAACAACAGAAAGCGGTGGTGGATTATGTGTTCGTTCCCTGTGGAGTTGCTGCAAATTGAGGACTTGTGCACTGTATTGTCACCTTTTGAAGAGGCCACCAGGATGATCAGCAGGGATCAGGCCTGTGTCAGTGACACCATCCCCATCATATGCCTGCTGGAACAGATGATGGTGGATCTTGGACACGACACAGAGCGGACTCTGCATCAAAAGATGATGTTTCAAACATCATCTCGGACATGCGTGCCTACTAGGCATAGTGCACGACAAATCCAGGAAGAGGAGGGGGTGGAAGAGGATGAGGAGGACATTGCAGGAATGGGAGAAGGGGAGGAAGGGGCTGAGGAGGATATTGAGGGTACTGTGTTTCCCCGATGATAAGCCATCCCCATCAAATAAGGCACCCCCCCCGATTTTGCCCAAAACAATAAAATAAAGCACCCCCCGCAAATAAGACACCCCCTATACCTGCGCCTGAAAGAATCTCCCATTCGGGTGGTACGGTGGGTAACTGTGTGCCTCTGTGTGACTGCATGGAAATTATGACTACATTGAAAATAGAATGGGGAGAAATCAGCGCGGAAACATTGTGAAGCCTAAACTGCAAGAGGTTGTGACTTGGGTGAAGAATTCATGGGAGAAAATCACTGATAGTTTCATTGAACATGCACTACGAGCAGGCTACCTTGATAAAAAGTACTCATTTAAGGACAGTGCTATTGCTAAACATGAGAGATTTGGTCCACTGATTCTAAAAGAAATGGAGTCAGAAGTAATTGACCTGGAAATTCAGAGTGTGGATTGTTATGATGATGTTCCAGAAGATGATTGTCATTGAATAAATGTGTAAATGTACCGTACCATACCGTAGATTGTTGTACATGGAAAGAATGACACTGTAGTAACAAGAAATTGGATGCACAGTTTGTCTGGCTATGCTGGTTTGTGATGACAACTACCGTTATTACTGTACCATATACAGGTAATACATTTTCTTTTTTTTCAACAATAAATGTGTACTGTAGTCTTCTTCATGGAAAAATAAGACATCCCCCTGAAAATAGGACCTAGGGCATATTTTGGCATTTCAAAAAATTTAAGACAGTGCCTTATCATAGGGGAAACAGGGTACATGGCATCCATCCACCCAAACACAAGGCTGCATGTTCCGTGGATGGCAAGACCAGGCAGAGAAAGAGGAGGACGACAACCCTGTCCTGCTGTTCGACCCACAGGAGTCTGGGTCCTGAATTACCTCAGCTGTGGGAACTTTGAGCCACATGACAGCCTTCATGCAGGAGTGCATAGCCAAAGATCCGCGCATACAACACATAAAAACAAGGACTGACGACTATTGTATTGCTACATTACTGGATCCACGTTACAAGCCTGAGATACAACAAATCATCTTGCCCCAATACAGGGCACCTAAAATGCAGCACTACCAAGAAGTGTTTGTAAGGGACTTGTGCTCAGCCTCTCCGGCTGCCAGCAGCGGCAGCAGGGATTCCTATGGCAGTTCCCCCAGCTATGGGAGCCAAACAACTCCCTCAAGCGGGTGGCAGCAGCAGTAAAGGTCGTCTAAGCCAAACTATGCAGGCTTTTTTTTCAGTGGAAGCAAGCCCCCAGTCGTGCAGCAATTGCCAATGACACTCAGCAGCGCTACTTAGTCATGGTGCAGGCATACTTGAGCTCTACATGGGACATCTGCAACCTGCAAAGCCAGGACCCACTGGGCTACAGGGTATCCAAGCTTGATCAGTGGCCAGAGCTGGAAGAACCTGCCATTCAGATCCCTGCCTGCCCAGCTGCAGATGTGTTATCTGAAAGAGCGTCAAGTGCAGCTGGGGATGTAGTGAGTGACAAACGGATTTGGCTCTCTGCAGAAAATGTCGACCGAATCACTTTTATTAAAAAATGAATAAGGCTTGGATCGGCAATGACTTCTGCATCTCCTTCTACTCCTCCCCCTCGTAGCCCTTTACCTCTACTCTGTCTCTGAGGCCTATAAGTTGCATTGTAGCTGTGTAACTGTCTAATTTTTATATTTACATAGCACCTCCCTCCGGGCCCTCTGCCTCTATCTACTTTGAGGCCTATATCACTTGTAACAGAGCTGTGATTCATAATTAAATATTTGTATTTTTTGTAGAAAAATACAGAAATTTCTTTTTGGATAGATAGCAAGTGGTATCAGAATTAAATATCTGTATTTTTTTTTTTTTACAGAAATACAGAAATTGTTATGGCTTTTGTGACAAGATTGGAAGAGGTATCATATTTAAATATTTGTATTTTTTGGAGAGAAATACAGAATTTTTTCTGGCTTTTTTGATAGCAACTGGGATCAGAATTAAATATTTGTAGTTTTTTTTTACAGAAATACCGACATTTTTTCTGGATTTTTTGATAGATAGCAAGTGCTATTAGAAGTAAATATCTGTAATTTTTTATAGATACATAGAGAATTTTTTCTGGTTTTTGTGATAGATTGCAAGAGGTATCATATTTAAATATCTGTATTTGTTTGAGACAATTTTTTTTTTTACAGAAAATGTTATGGATTTTTTTTATAGCAAGTGTTATCAGAATGAAATATTTGTATTTTGTTAATAGATAAATACAGATTTTTTTCTGGCTTTTGTGATAGATTACAAAAGGTATCATAATTAAATATCTGTATTTTTTGGTGAGAAAATACTGAAATTTTTATGTCTATTTTGATAGCAACTGGGATTAGAGTTAAATATCTGTATTTTTTTATTACAAATACAGAAAATTTTATGGGTTTTTGGATAGATACTAAGTGCTATCAGAATGAAATATCTGTATTTTTTTTAAAGATATATAATTTTTTCTGGCTTTTGTGATGGATTGCAAGAGGTATCATAATTTAAGTTACCTCTTGCAATCTATCACAAAAACCATAAAAATGTCTGTATTTATTGATAAAAATACAGATATATAATTATGATAGCACTTGGTATCTATCCTCAAATCCAAAAAAATTTCTGTATCTATCTATAAAAAATACAGATATTTAATTCTGATAGCACTTGATAGCTATCCAAAAGGCCATAAAAATTTCTATATTTCTCTCCAAAAAATACAGATATTTTATTCTGATCCCACTTTGCTATATATCCCCAAAGCCATAAAAATGTATGTATTTTTCTCCAAAAAATACGAATTTTTAATTCTGATAGCACTTGGTATCTATCCTAAAACCTCTAAAAATGTAATCTAAAACAAATACAGATATTTATCTGTGATAGCACTTGCTAGATATCCACAAATGATAAAATAATTTCTGTATTTCCCCACTGATTCCGCCAAGCCCGTTCCCTTATGTGGTTTCACTAGATAGTAGGTATGGACAGTGTGAATTTCGTTCATCCCTTCATGTCTCCAATAGCTACAGCTTCTACACTGTCCATAGAGATGATGGCCTCAACCTCTAATGCAGTCTGATGCCGCCTGCCCAGTACCCAACTCTAGATGACTAATGCCGTCCATACTTTGTCTCAGAGCCCACCGGCTGCTCCTCCTGTTGTTACTGATGCTGCTGCCTGCCCAGTACCCAACTCTAGATGCAAGATACTAATGTCAACCGCACTCCATCCCAGGGCCTAACGCCTCCTCCTCCTGCTGTTACTGATGTGGCCGCCTGCCCAGTACCCAAATCTAGATGCCAGATAATAATGCCGCCCACACTTGGTCTCAGAGCCCACCGCCTCCTCCTCCTGCTGTTACTGATGCTGCTGCCTACCCAGTACCCAACTCTAGATGCAAGATACTAATGCCGTCCACGCTCCATCTCAGAGCCCACCGGCTCCTCCTCCTGCTGTTACTGATGCTTTCGCCTGCCTGGTACCCAACTCTAGATGCAAGATACTAATGCCGTCCATGCTCCGTCTCAAAGCCCACCGCCTCCTCCTCCTGCTGTTACTGATGTTGCCGCCTGCCCAGTACCCAACTCTAGATGGCAGATCCTAATGTCGTCCACACTCCATCTCAAGGTGTAACGCCTCCTCCTTATGCTGTTACTGCTGCTGTCTGCCCAGTACCCAACTGTAGATGCAAGATACTAATGTCATTCCACACTTGGTCTCAGAGCCCACCGCCTCCTCCTCCTGCTGTTACTGATGTTGCCGCCTGCCCAGTACCCAACTCTGGATAGCTGATACTAAAGCGGTCCACGCTCCGTCTTAAGGCCTAACACTTCCAGTTACTGCCAGATACTAATGCCGTCCACACTGGGTCTCAGAGCCCACCGCCTCCTACCCCTGCTGTAACTGATGCTGCTTGCCCAGTACCCAACTCTAGATGCAAGATACCAATGCCATCCACACTGGGTCTCAGAGCCCACCGCCTCCGCCTCCTGCTGTTACTGATGCTGCCGCCTGCCCAGTACCCAACTGTAGATGCCAGATACTAGTGCCGTCCACACTTTCTCGGAGCCCACCGGCTGCTCCTCCTGCTAATACTGATGCTGCTGCCTACCCAGTACCCAACTCTAGATGCCATATAATAACGCAGTCCAAGCTACATCTCAGAGACTACCACCTCCTCCTCCTGCTATTACTGATTCTGCCGCCTGCCCAGTACCTATTTCTAGACACCAATGACTAATGTCGTCCACACTCCGTCTCAGAGTGTAATGCCTCCTCCTCATACTGTTACTGCTGCTGTCTGCCTGTAGATGCAAGATACTAATGTCATC
Source organism: Pyxicephalus adspersus (assembly GCF_032062135.1). NCBI lineage: Eukaryota > Metazoa > Chordata > Amphibia > Anura > Pyxicephalidae > Pyxicephalus > Pyxicephalus adspersus. The sequence continues at coordinate 24,818,302 of NC_092863.1, forward strand.
CACACTTGGTCTCAGAGCCCACCGCCTCCTCCTCCTCCTTCTGCTGTTACTGCTGCCTGCCCAGTACCCAACTGTTGATGAAAGATACGAATGCCGTGGATGCTCCGTCTCAGAGCCCACTGCCTCCTCCTTCTGCTGTAACTGATGCTGCCAGCCCAGTACCCAACTCTAAATGCAAAATACTAATGAAGTTCACGCTCTGTCTCACCATCCTCCTGCTGTAACTGATGCTGCCTGCCCGCCCAGTACCCAACTCTAGATGCCAGTTACTAGCGCCATCCTTACTTGGTCTCAGAGCCCACCGCCTCCTCCTCATGCTGTTACTGCTGCTGCCTGCCCAGTACCCAGCTCTAGATGCCAGTTACAAATGCTGTCAACACTCCGTCTCAGGGCCCATCACTTTTTCCCCCTGCTGTTACTGCTGCCGCCTGTCCAATTCCCAGCTGTAGATGCCAGTTACCAATGCTGTCCATGCCGCATTTTACCAAATACAGCTAGCAGATAGGAAAAGTCAGTCCCCTACACAGCAATGTCTCCAGTAGCTACGTCTTCTATGCTGTCCATGTAGGTGATGTCCTCAATCTTTAATGCCTTCCTTTATCCCTCTCAGGGCTTACCTCCTCCTCCTTATGCTGTTACTGATGCTGCCTGCCCAGTACCCATCTCTAGATGCCAATTACTAATGTCATCCACACTCCATCCAAGGGCCTAACGCCACCCCTCATGCTGTTACTAATGCTGCCTGCCCAGTACTCAACTGTGGATGCCAGTTACTAATGCCATCCACACTTGGTCTCAGAGCCTACTGCCTCCTCCTCCTGCTGTTACTGCTGCTGCCTACCTAATAACAAAATCTGGATGCCAGTTACTAATGTCCTCCTCACTTCGTCTCAGGGCCCACCGCCTTCTACTCATGCTGTTACTGCTGCTGCCTGCCCGGTACCCAACTCTAGATGCCAATTACTAATGTCGTCCACACTTGGTCTCAGAGCTCACCGCCTCCTCATGTTACTGATCCTGCCGCCTGCCTAGTACCCAACTCTAGATGCAAGATACTAATGAAGTCCACGCTCTGTCCCACCATCCTCCTGCTGTAACTGATGCTGCCTGCCCAGTACCCAACTCTAGATGCCAGTTACTAGCGCCATCCACACTTGGTCTCAGAGCCCACCGCCTCCTCCTCCTGCTGTTACTGCTGCTGCCTGCCCAGTACCCAGCTCTAGATGCCACTTTCAAATGCTGTTGACACTCCCTTTTAGGGCCGACCACCTCCTCCTCCTGCTGTTACTGCTGCCGCCTGCCCAGTACCCAGCTCTAGATTCCAGTTACACATGCTGTCCTCACTCCGTCTCAGGGGCCACCACCTCTTTCTCCTTCTGTTACTGCTGAGGCGGCCCAGTACCCAGCTGTAGATGCCAGGTAACTTTGCTGTCCATGCTGCATTTTACAAAGTTTTAGCTAGCAAATAGGAAAAAGGCAGTCCCCTACACAGCAATGTGTCCAGTAGCTACAGCTTCTACACTGTCCATGTAGGTGATGGCCTCAATCTTTAATGCCATCCTTGATCCGTTTCATGGCTTACCACCTCCTCCTCATGCTGCCTGCCCAGTACCCAACTCTAGATGCCAGTTACTTATGCCGTCCACACTTTGTCTCAGAGCCCACCGCTTGTCCTACTGCTGCCGCCTGCCCAGTACCCAACACTAGCTGCAAGATACTAATGTCGTCCACACTCCGTCTATGGGCCTCTTGAGCCTCCGCGTGGTAGCTCCCTTCCCTATTTACCGTGGCCGGCGTTAACACTTCTGCTGAACATTTCCCTTCAGGGGGTGTTCCATTAGGGTGGGACTCGAGAGAGAGTCCGACCTAGTGTGCTACTGCCTACCCCTGAAATGGCCTAGTGGCCAAAAAAATTTGCTGACCTCTGAGCTAGGATATCATTACATTTAGTGTAATAGTGACTTGAAAAGCCATCTGGTACTGTTTTTTTTCTGTAAATTAGGAGATTTTATAGCTGCCTTGATCTCTGGCTCCTCCAAGGAAGAATGTAAAGTTTGAGGTTTGTTAGGTTACTGAATTGTGGAGAAAAATGTCTCGGCTTCAGATGATTCAAATGAATTGGTATGTTTGTAAAGTTGGACCAAATGTTTACAAAATTCTTCTACAACTGTTTGGGGGTTGCTTGTCAATGCTGGCATAACATGATTATTAGGGTCTATTTTAGGTTTATTTGGTTGGAACGAGGGGTTTACTGTTTTGAGCCTATTAGCTAATAAGGAGTTAGGTTTATTGCCTTTAATATAAAATTTGCCTATCTTTATTGTTTTTCTGCTCTCTGAGTTAAGCATAAATCCAATTGACTTCTTTTGTTTTCTAATTTTTTTATTAAGTTTTGGTGTTAGATTTTATTTATATGAATCCGACAGCATTTCATGTTCTTGTTCTAGTTGTCTAATCATAACATTACAATTTCTTTTGTTGACCTCTTATTACAGCTTTATGTCCATTCCAAAGTATATCTGGGTTGATTTCAGGTGTGTCATTCAACGTAAAGTACTCTTGTAGTGATGATTGGAGTTTTTGAAAGATATCTGAGTCGCTCAAAAGAGAGGCATTTGGGGACCAATATTAGGTAGAGGGTTTTTGGTATATAAAAAAGGAGATGTTACTATTGCATCATTGGCAGACCATGGTATTGGTACTATTTTGCAGGATGTGATTAGAGGGAGAGAGGATGCAGTGACTAAAATGTGATCTATTTTTAAATAAAGATGATGTGGATGAGGAAAAGATGTATAGTCACGTTTAGTTGGATGAAGTTCATGCCAGCAATCAATTAAAGAGTGTTGAGATAGTAAGGTCTGTATTTGTGATGCAGACTTGTCCCTAAGGAGGGTGTGGGGATATGGAAGAAAAACCTCTCTTATCTAATGATGTGATAAATGTGACATTAGAGTCACCACATAGTATAAGAGTACCTTCGCTATGTGTCTCAACCTCCTGTAATAAATGTTTAAGGAATTCTATTTGTTTGGAGTTTGATGCATAGTATGAAATTAAAGTGATTAGGCCATCGTTTAGATGTCCAGTTATAGGGAGGAATCTACCTTAAGGTCAGGGATCATATTTTTAGGGCGGCATGGAGCTTGTATTTTAGAATTCTATTAAAACACCCCTTGTTTTAGTATTACACTTAGCCATATTTACGGTAGGATAGGAAAAATGAAAATATTTGGGGAAGAAGGCGTTTCCATGATCTGAGAAAACCGAAACTGACATTTTTTTGAAACATTGTTGTAGAAAATAGAAGCAGAAGGAAGCAATAGTATTTCTGTTTACTTACATAGATGATTTGAATGTTTTATGAAGAAAAGACTACCGTGTTTCCCCGATTTTAGGACATCCCCATTAAGTAAGCCACCCCCGATTTTTAAAAAAATAACATGAGTGATCATGAGTGACTTTCAACAATAAATGTGTACTGTAGTCTTCTTCATGGAAAAATAAGACATCCCCTGAAAATAAGACCCAGGGCATATTTTGGCATTTCAAAAATATAAGAGAGTGCCTTATAATCGGGGAAACAGGGTAATACTAATACTAATACTAAATATGCATGAGCAGTCTAACATCAAATCACTGGAAAAAGTAATTACAAGAAATGTTCAAATAAAATTAGAAATGTATTACTTCAGCACAAAACACTGTAGTATCAATGGACAAAAACTTAACATGTGGCGTTTTCTTCTCTGTTTGATATTTCCAACTTTTTTTTTTCATTTAGAAATTACAATGCACACATTGCGCTGAGAAATTGTGTTGTACATTACATGTGAAAGTAATTGAATGAACTTCACCTTTTCAATCAGCTTTGATTCTATCAATGTAAAATATGAAAAGGTTTATGGGGTTGCATACTTTGCAAAGCACTGTAAACAATAAAGTTTAATCTTTACACATTTTTATATTTAAAGGAAGCAAGAAGGTTATCATGGAGAGATTGGTTGGCTATAAGGCCATAGTAATTAATTATTTTTTTTAAATTAGGTATTAGGTTTTCAACTAAATATTAATCTTTTTGAATATTTTCTCTTTCAAGTCAGGTGAGTAGGAAGTTTCATATTAAAAATGTCATGGGTATTACCTGCAAGTGTTAGGTGTGGGGCTACTTTTAGAAAGATGGTAAGGTGAGAGATAGGAAACAGCATTTTCTATAACTCTGGATATCTGGATCTTCTTCAGGAGCGATCAATAAGTGCGATGATAGAACTTGATTTTCTACCAGAATGCCCACGATGCAGTGCAAATAAAAGCACACGGTATTGCAATGTTTTGTAGCTACTTCTCTATCTGTTACTAAAACATTATTTGAAGCTATAAAAGCATATGTGTGACCATTAGGCTCCTAAGTTTAAACTGCACTGAAAACTGCTTGTTTAAACAAATAATCAACAACTGATGACAGCCAATCACGACGATCATGTAAAGTTTGTTTTTAAACAAAACGGCAGCTGTCATTGACAACAGGTAGTAAGCAGTTGTCACGTTGCAAGACAGTGTGCAAAAATTATTTTAAATTTGATAAAATGCTTTAAAAAAAAATAGATTAAAAACCTTATATGTAAGTAATCACAGATCTGTGTTTTAAAGTTTATCCATTTAGTCTGTTTATATTAAAAAGTCCAGTAAAACAATGTCCTGAATAAAAGATGCATATATTCCTAAAGAAACAAAATAGGCAAACTAGTAATAGGGGTTAAGTTATAAGAGAGCGTAGCTAGCAATATGCTTTGCAAGATTACATACTACAGCCTACATTTTACAGCTCAAATGGTATAATCAAATCACAATGTCAAACCTCTCATGTCCAATGGATATGCTTAATAAAGATGTGGAAACGCCATGATTTTAGGAGAGGCAGTCGTGTGACTTTGTCAGGTCACGTAAACAGACATTGCTTACTGACACTACAAAATGTGACTTTGACATCTAGGTTTCATTGGCCTCTGAAAGTGAAATTTTGAGGTAGTTGGTACAATTAGTTTTTGCATATTATCTCTAATACTGCTTGCCTGTTGATGCATGCAATATGTATGGTTATTGTCTTGTGTCTTTAATACATTTAATGAGATATTATTTATTTTACAGGAATGACCTGCCAGGCAAGAACATCTTACACTGAAGATGAAGTACTGTGGGGACACAGATTTCTTCCTGTCATGTCCTTAGAAGAAGGCTTCTTTGGAGTGGACTACTCACAGTTCCATGCTACATTTGAAGTACCTACCCCATATTATAGTGTTAAGGAACAGGAAGCTAAATTACCCCAACGTTCACCTCTAAATTCCCTTTGTAGGGAAAAGTACAACAGGGACAGGGTCTGTTCTTTAGACTACCTTAATGTGTTTGAATTAGGAAGTAGTATACTTCCTACCAAACTTCAGAAACTGAATCGGGGAAATGACAATGTCCAGGTGAAACTATTACGAATGTGTGGCAATAGTGTAGAAAGAGCTTGCAGTACTGGAGACCTTCCTATGAAGATCCAAAGGATAACAGTCTCTACCTGTGAGGAAAGCGAAGAGATTACACCACTAAAATACTTCAAGGTTAAACCAGAGAGCATGACCCAGTCCACTGGTAACCTTCAGCTCCAGAAGAAAGCACAAGGCATGATGACATTGGGAACAATGCTTGATGCCAATCTACCTGCAAAGCTGCGTAAAATGAATTCTGGCTGTATCAGCTAAATTAATAAAAGAATTTTAAATAAAAACAGAACATAAAATTCTATATGGAATAATAAATGGCCTTAAATTTGTGACAGTGAGACATTCACTGTTCTACATTTTTGTCATAAATAAAAAAACATTACCCATTAAACATACATTTAAAAGCCGGTGTCTTTTCATTAATATACATGAAATGCACATTGTGCACAATGTGAAAATTAGGGCATAGAATCTGCTTTTGGAACCATTACAGTATGTTCCGGATCAGAAAATAAGATGAACATAATAGAGAGTGTCAATTTTCACTGTGAAATAATTCTTCCTGAATGTAATCAAACTTAAATTTGATGCTTATTTTATGTTACTTTGCAAAGCAAAGGTTTATATTTTTGGTGTATGCAGAATGGAGAGAACACTATTGTAATTTAACTGCAAACCTGCCAGGCCATGAAAGTTTATAAATACAGAGGGATTTATAAAAGTAAACTGGATATATCTTTTGACAGTTTAAGTACTTCACTGGTGATTTAGTCGCAATGAGATATTTGTGAATAAAAAGTTAACATATTGAGATGATATGCTCTTTCATGAGACTTGATAGTAGTATGACAATTTAAGTAATCTTTTAGTGCCTATCATGTGCTACATGTTAACACCATCTACAGTTTCAATACATTTGGCCAACAGTCAAGCAGTGGATGTGATAAAAAAAAAGTAGCTTCAAAAGACAAAAACAAAAAACTACACTTAGTTTTTGAAATATAATTTTTAAATTAATTGTTCACTTTTGCTTGGTTTTGGATTGTTTGCAATTTTAGGTTTGAGTTTTAATGAACTCAATATTTACTCTATAATTGTAGAATAATGTAACACTTTTTTCCCAAAAAAACACAAGTGGGTCTATGTTTAGATTACGTTAGCAAAGCATTATTGCAATTGAGGCCCAATTAATGGCAATGAATTTGGCCGTGTGCAACTTCCTGGGCATGTTCCTTGTGGAAAATAAATTTATTATACAAAGATAAAATAATTAAATAATGTGGGAATTTAATGTGGGGCAGTAGAGACACTGTGGCAAGCGGAAAATAAGTACCTAGATAATACAAAATACAGAAAATACCTAGAGAGGAGAGGCAGCCTATTGTGGATCCATACTGAGACTATATGGCCATTGCAGAACTCTTTCTAAAGAATGCTAATTGCCTGGAAATGAAAGCCCACATGACAGCTTACATAATCTCTCATTTAATGTCCCACTTTATGGTCACCTATGAAGCGAATATGGGATCAACCATTCCCTATCATTTGATAAAGTGTGAATGTGGTGCTATAGTTGGAACCCAACGGCTGTGGAAGAAAAAATCCAATATTTATTTCAAAATTGCTTAGACATTTAGGAATGTCTTTACTATTCTATCTAGACATACTTCAGAAAATTTAAATTCAGAATTTCCAGACAGACATGATTAAAGTTTGACTTATTTACAGACATTTTTGGAGGCATTTAAAGTGAAACTACAAATCTAGAATGAAAAATCGTGATTGGGTAGGATTTTTATTTCAGAAAGGGCAGGTCTGACGATTGGACACGCAGGAGATGAAGATGTCCGACGATTGGACACGCAAAAGTTGACCAGATTAAGATGATGGCATGTACATTTTTTTTATTGCAGAATGGACATCACCTGCCTTGTAGCAGTTTTTTATTTGTAAAGTTAAGTACTGCTTAGCAGGAAACTAAAAAAAATATGATTCCAACAATTGCTGGGGGACAAAGATGAGAACTTTAGAGTATGCACCTCAAAAATTTTAGTTATTTTTTTAGCTTTTAGTAACCTAATACCTGGGAAACTCATCATAAGTGTGCTTTTTTAAGAATTTTCTGTTATGGGGTGACTGTTTCCGCCTGGACTTCTGCATTGTAACCCTGATATATTCCCTCCAGATGATGTCTACAAGTGGGCATGCCATGAAATAGGCTTCGTTAAACTTTAATACTAATCTGCTCTAAACAATTGTGCAGTCATTGCTAAAACATGTAGACATTAAATGGCTAAGAAAGGTTACAGGAGATGCACAAAAGGTAAAAGAAAAGATAAAAACTATTTTACAGAGGACCTGGCCTCAACTTGGCAGTGTGACCACGCTCTCGAAAAGCTCCCACCACTTCCCCTTAACTGACAAAAAGAGACTACATCTTAAACTGTGAAGATTAAATGGGTGATCTGGCAGTATATGCTCCCTACTGAGCTGTTACTCCTATGCATAGACTGTGAAGCCTGTGCTTGTGTTCCCAAAACAGGCCAATCCATCTGCAGATCTCACCAGAGTATGGAATTCCCTCTGTGTAATGTATTCTCAACCTCTTTTGTGGATCCTAGCATGCTTTCAGACATATTTGTGGGCCCCATGGAGTCACATAGCACATGAGTCAACCCAGCTGCACCTTTTCTGATATGCAAGCCTGGCCATCTCTGAGCACAGTGTGGCCCTACAAACCCTGCTTCTACTCTCCCAATGGTTTTACTACATATTGGTATAAATGTGTAGATTGGGCCCTTATAAAGGCCTTGATTATATGGAAGACTACTTAATAAGTTATTCTATATGAGGTTAGGCTGGACATAGCATAGCAAAGGTTGCTGAGAAAGCTGATGGTCCAGAAATGGAAACATCTGGTTTGGAGTTTGGAGTTTTGCAACTGAAAATTTATAGGAACTTTCACAGCTGGTGTACCCACTTTTAAAACACGTCAAGAAAAAATATTATTTACATAATATTCCCACACACTTCCCATAGTTACAAGATTCAGAAAGGCACCGGGATGTATTTTGCGAGTACACTTTTATAATAATCCCTATTATTATTATTATTATTATTATTAATAATAATAATAATAATAATAATAATATTAATAAATAATCTATCACAAGGGCTGCTTGAGAGAAGGACTCTGGGGATCTTGATGGTTTTTGAGTTACTCTAATACCTGATATTTCCTGGAAATCCCTCTAGATGAGGCACTACCTCAAACTTATGCATGATATATGGGTGGCTGGTGCCACTTATCCCTGGGGTTTCCCCTTTTATTTATTCATATACAAATCAGGGACTACTTACTTTCTGATCCATTGCAAGGCTAGCTGGTCTTTTTGAGTTTTTGGCTATTGAAAAACTGTGTGTCTCTAGCCTCAATACCCCCCTCTTTATTCCCTGTGGGACCATCCCTACTTACTAAAAGAAGGCATGGGGTTGTAGGCCCCAAGAAAGCAACTGGTATTCAGGTTCAAAGTGTAGCAGACCCTGCTGCTTTTGGAGTCTGACCATCAATTTGCTCTTGGCCTGATCACTGGTTATGAATGTACTGGTATCACAGACAGAGGGCTACAGACTTTGTTAACCATGTGAAACTGCACATGCACAATTATGTGAACATACTCACAGGGTTTATTTATAAAGCAGTGAATCTCACGAACACTGAAATATCCCATTGTGGAGAATCTTCCAGCTACATGTGTTCCAATTACAGTAATTGATTACTTCTTCCATCTGCCATTTCTCCAAACAGTTATAATATACCTGCCCCTGTACAAAGCATTGCTCAGACCACATCTGGAATATGGAGTCCAGTTTTGGTCACCAGTTCACAAAAAAGACATTGTGGAATTGGAGAGAATGCAGAGAAGGGCAACTAAATTAATAAAAGGAGGAGAGATTAGCTGAACTGAATCTATTCTCCCTTGAGAAGAGACATTTAAGGGGGGATATGATCACCCTGTATAAATATATGAATGGTCCATATAGATAACTCTCTTCCTCATTATTCACTTTGAGATCATTACAAAGAACAAGAGGGAACTCTTTGCGTCTGGAGAAAAAGAAGTTTAAGCTCCGGATAAGGAAGGGATTCTTCACTGTAAGGTCTGTGAAAATGTGGAATCGGCTCCCTCAGAAAGTAGTTTCAGCAACTACTATAGATTGCTTTAGGAAAAAGCTGGATGTGTTTCTAGAAGCCCAGAATATAACTGGGTATTAAGGCTTTAAAGTAAAAATAACAGTGACTGTTGATCCAATTGCCTCATGGAATCAGGAAGGAATGTTTTTTCCCCTGTTGAACCAAGTTGTACCTGGGGTTTTTTTTTTCCTTCCTCTGGACCAACTATGTCTTATAGGGTTTTATATCCTGGGATATTTATTTCCCTAGTGGTTGAACTTGATGGACTTCCCTGGCTTGCTGGGTGAATTAATTATTTACCCCTATGGTAAAAAAAACATTAAAGTCAATGGGCCGAGTTTAAACATTATTAGCAAAGCCTCTTTACAAAGGGTTAGAAACACCAAATTTGCTAGCTAAGTGTAGGAGAACAGTGGCAACAAGGAAAAATTACAAGTTAAAAAACACCTTGTTGTTTTCCAGAAAATGGCAGGCAAAATGACAGCAGGCAAATAGGATTTTTGCGTGATGGACAGCATCCAGAATGCAGCACAAACATTAGGACATTGAGAAAGGGTGAACTCAACCCACTAGCAACAGTCTCTGCTATCAAAACAGCAGGGGGCCCTGAGATGGAGAGTGGACCGCTTTGGGATTTAGAGCTGGGTGTAGTGCATCGTCAATGACACCCAGAAGTGTGTAAATCAATTATAGTGAATGGAATACGGACAGGCAGTGCAGCAACAGCATCAGGAGGAGGGGGTGGGCCCTGAGACAGAGCGTGGACCGAACTTGTAACTGGCATCTCGAGCTGGGTATAATATTATAGTGAATGGAAAACTGACAGGCAGTGCAGCAACAGCATCAGGAGGAGGCGGTGGGCCCTGAGACAGAGCGTGGACCGAATTTGTAACTGGCATCCAGAGCTGGGAATAATAATTGCATCATGAATGACATCCAAAAGTGTGTAATACAATTATAGTAAATGGAGTACTGACAGGCGGCAGCAGCACCAGCAGGAGGAGGAATAGGTAGGCCCTGAGATGGAGCGTGGACCGCATTGGTAACTGCCATCTAGAGCTGGGTGTAGTGCATAATCAATGCCACCCAAAAGGGTACAATTTTAGTGAACGGAGTACTGGCAGGTGGCAGCTACTGCAGCAGGAGGAGATGGTGGGCCCTGAGACGGTGTCAGTGCCACCCAGAAGCGTGTAATTCAATTTTTGAGAATGGAGTACTGACACGCGGCAGCAGCAGCAGCAGGAGGGGGAATCGGTGGGCCCTGGGACGGAGCGTGGAGCGCATTGGTAATTGGCATTACTGGCAGGTGGCAGCAGCCACAGCAGGAGGAGGAGGCGGTGGACCCTGAGACGCAGCGTGGACAGCATTGGTAATAGTCATCTAGAGCTGGGTGTTGTGCATCCTCAATGCCAACCCAAAATGTGTAATGCAAGTATTGGAAATTTGTGATTAAACGTAGAAGGGCCAGACCAAGATGTTTTGTGCGCCAGCACTGTTGCTGTGGTCTGTGGTGCCGGAAGAGTCAGGAAGGTAGACGATATTGCTAGTTTGCATCATGAAGTGGATGACATGATGCCAACCCTCAATCTTACAATACTTAGCTGAAAAATTAGGCAAAGGCCTACCTATCATTGTGGCAGTACTGGGGGTTTTCATCTGCAGTTTGTAGGCCTCCCGGAAGCAGCAGAAATGTAATGTAAATTGCTAGCTGGCACAATGGTATGCATGACACTGGCGAAAAAATTAAACTGAGGCAGGCTCAGATGACAGGGTGTTTAGTGATAGGCAGCTAGAGACTCAGCACAGGAGCAGTGTGGGTTCACAGAGGCATCTTGGGTGGCCTAGTGAGTCCTTGTGTCAGTTAATCAGTGACATCTCCAGTGGGAATATGATAGTTGTAACCCACCTTTTCGTTCATTAAGGTGAGGCGATTGACATTTTCCGGTGACAGTCGTGATCGGTTGTCCGTTACCACTCCACCAGTGGCACTAAAGGTTCTTTCGGACAGAACACTGGATGTCGGGCATGAAAGAAGCTTGATGGCATACTGTGCCAACTGCTAGCAGATTTCAAGCCTGTTGACCCAAAAATTAATGGCGTCACTATTGTCAGGACAGGCATCCTCCACATAACTGCTGACGGCAACACCACCAACAACAGCTAGAAAAGAGCCAACATAATCATGCACAATGCACTTCAGCCGTTCTCCATGGTTATGCCCCTACACTTCACTTGTTTGAGGTGGCCGCATCAGGTTTCGCCAGGCATCCAGAAAATCCCCCTTGCCTTGACCTACACTTGCTGATGCTGATGCTGCTGCTGGTGCCACCGCTACAGGAGGATATGTTGGAGGCGGTGTCCGCCTGAGCTCCCTGTGTGGAATGTGCTGCGCGGAACTCCTCACACAGCCGGTCGCAAGGTATTCTGCTCAGGCGAGTCACCTTTTCTTTCTCTTGCGCCCGGTTTGGGTAGAAACTGTGACATTTTGTCTTTGTAGCGGTGATCCAGAAGGATGGCCAGCCAGTTAACATTCCGGTTTTTGATGCTGCAAACGCGGGAGTCCCTTCGTAGGCATCCCAACATGTGGACACACATATGAAAGAGGGGTTCCCTGGGCTCTTCTCTATCCTGTCCCTCAGTAGGCACCAAAAACATCTTTTTCCTCATCAGCCACCGCCTTCTCTTCAAGCTGCAGCAGTTCCCGTTGTTCCATCGCCCGCAAATTGCCTGGGGCATGACAGCACAAATGCGGGTTTGACGGGTCCTGTCCAGCATCCCAACATGGTCTCCCTCCTCCTCCTCTTGAACCTCCTTATGCTGGCCAGTGTCCCTTCTTGCTCCTCCTGATGCTGGCTGTGCGCTATGGAGTGTAATGTCATCCCATCCCATCGCCACTTTCCATCAGGCCACACAGGGTATTATCGAGCAGAAAGATGATGGGAATGACATTGTTCCAGCCTAACCACTCCCCACTCACAACATTTATGGTCTGTTCAAAGGGGGCCAGTACCTTGCTGCAGCCACTGGTCCTTGGTAAAATAGCTCAGTTGTGTGGCTGTACCAAGGGCTCTGCTGCCTCCATGCCCCACGCTGACCAAGTAATGGTGGCTTTTGGTCACACGGACGCTGGAGCATGTGCAGGGTGAAGTTCCATCTAGTCACAGTGTCCCAAATCAGTCTATGCGGTGGAAGCCTCTGTTAGCGCTGGATCTTGCTAAAGCGCGGCGGCGGCAGTGGGGGATCGGTGTACATGTCTTCATGTCTTCAGATGGAGCAAGCCTGTCCCAGTAAGTCCTGCAGTCCTGGGTATATGCGGAGGAATTTCTGCACCACCAGGTTCAGTACGTGCGCAAAGCAGGGCACATGTGTTATGTGGTCCATGCGCAGGGCGGCCTTAAGGTTGGCCCCGTTGAAACCTGCGGCTAGAAGCTGATAGTTCCTCGCAGCTTGAAGTCTGGCTGTCACCAACCTCCTGAGACGTAGTGGCAATGACAGTTGGAGGTGTAGAAAGAGTCAATGGATGTGGAAGAAGAGATGATGACATGGTTGCACCTTCTTCATGAGAACACAAGTACTGCTCCCACTTTGGTTTGTGGTTCTTGTGCATGTGGGAAAGCAGAGATGTTGTTCCCAAATGAGATCCTGCCTGTCCTTTGCGAATCTTCCTGTGGCACAGGATGCAGATTGCTACCCACCCCTCATTGACTTTCCACGTGAAAAAGGACCACACTGAAGAGGTGCGTGCAACCACTCTGCTGCTCTTTTTCTTCTTTCTTTGCCTGCCTCTGCGTTTGCTGGGTGCCCTGCGTCTGCTCCAGCTTAATCTCCCCCACAGTCACATCGTATCTGACTGTTCCCCTGCTTGTGCACACTCGTCTGTGTGTTCTTTGGAACTCACATGAGGCAGATTTGCAGCCCCTTTAATCCTCAGTCTGTTGCTGCTGCCTTTCCTCTACATCTGTTTCGGAACTGCTGCTAGCCCTTACATGCACTAGTGGTTCCCAGGTGACATATCACGGTCATCATCATCATCATCATCCTCATTTTTATTTAAGCCAACCTCTGCAAATGCAGCCACTGATGCAGAACCCTCACCTACCAAGTGCTGACCACACTCTCCAAGGGGCTCAAAGTCTGCCTCCTGCTCTGAAATTTGCAATGATAGATGGTCAAGCTGTCGTCAAACAACAAGGCAGAGTCATCGGGAGGTACAGGCACATTACCCACACTAACTCCTGTCTTTGCTGCTGTCACAGCTGTGCTAGTTGCAGCTGATGCTGCTTTTGCTGCAGAAGAGCCTGCTGCAGAAGAAGAGCCTTCTGCACTTGAGGCCAATGAGACCCAGTCCACAATACTTTGAACATGACCTGGCTGTATTATTGTAGTACGCCCTCTCAATAAATCTACCAGCGTACTGTTGCTCCGCACACATCTCAGACCTGTTTCACAACTTGTGCTGCTGGGCAAACAGATGCGGCAGGTTGCCCAATGCCGTGCCTTCCCCTGCATCTACTGCTCATATTTACTTATTAAGGAAAAAATGCACCGGTAGCAAGTGGTATCAGAATTAAATATTTGTATTTTTTTGAGAAAAATACAGAAATGTTTCAGGATTTTTGATAGCAAGTGGGATCAGAATAAACTATCTGTATTTTTTGAGAGAAATACAGACATTTTTCTGGCTGTTTTGATAGATAGCAAGTGGTATCAGAATTAGTTATCTGTACATTTTCCAGAGAAATACAGAAATTTTTCTGGCTTTTTTGATAGATTGCAAGAGGTGTCACACTGAAATATTTTTTGGAGTGTAGGACAGAGATGTTTCTGTTTTTTGAAAGATAGCAAGTGACACCAGAATAAAATATCTGTATTTTTTGGAGAGAAATACAGACATTTTTCTGGATTTTTTGATAGCAAGTGGGATCAGAATAAAATATCTGTATTTTTTTAAAAGAAATACAGAATGTTTTGGCTTTTTGATAGCAAGTGGGATCAGAAAAAAATATCTGTATTTTTTGGAGAGAAATACAGAAAATGTTCTGGATTTTTTGATACATAGCAAGTGGGATCAGAATAAAATCTCTATTTTTTTGAAAAGAAATACAGAATTTGTTCTGGCTTTTTTGATAGCAAGTGGGATCAGAATAAAATATCTGTATTTTTTTGAGGGAAATACATAAATTTTTCTGCCTTTTTTGATAGCAAGTAGGATCAGAATAAAATATCCGTATTTTTTTTAGAGAAATACAGAATTTTTTGTTGGCTTTTTTTTGATAGATAGCAAGTGGAATCAGAATAAAATATCTGTATTTTTTGAGAGAAATACAGAAATTTTTCTGGCTGTTTAGATAGCAAGTGGTATTAGAATTAAATATCTGTATGTTAGCCCTGCGGGTCGTGCCAGCGCCGCTGCTCCTAATTGCAGGCATGGACGCCGAGTCCTATCTTTCAGGTAGAGTAACCCCAGTACCTGTGTTCCATGCCAGAGTTTCCTTCCTGCTGGAGACTTGCACTGATGTTTGAGCTGGCGTGGGTGTGTCTCTCTTCATCTATGAGGCAACACATATACGTCCTCTGTTTCTACAGCCTATGGCTGGATCTCTGCTAGTATTTAAAGGCAGTTCCTACTACAGGAAGTTGCCTGAGCAATCTCAATGTCTAAACTCCTAGTGCAAAGGTGCTTCCTCTGTTTGCTTTGCTGTGTACCGAACCTTGTTTACTTACCCTTGGACTTTGCCTGTTTGCCGCCTGACCCTGACCTCGGATTATGTTCATGGACTTTTGTCTTATTGCCGCCTGACCCTGACCTCGGATCTTGTTTTTGGACTTTGTCTGATTGCCACCGCCCTGTTGGCCACGCAGGCCCCCTCGGTGCTTACACCGAGTACCCTGACCCCTCTGGTCAGCTGCCACTGACCCGGGGGTTGCTCTGGAGTGGCACCTGGCAGCTACCCTGCTGCCCAAGCCTATCCTCACCATCAGGGGCTCTAGTACCCAGTCAGTGGCACAGTGGGTCCACACCCGCATGCATTACACTGTATTTTTTGATAGATAGCAAGTGGGATCAGAATAAAATATTTGTATTTTTTTTTTAAGAGAAATACAGAATTTTTTCTGGATTTTTTGATAGATAGCAAGTGCTATCAGAATAAAAGATTAGTATTTTTTGGAGAGACAAGTCCCCATTCATCACCTGTAGTGCCCGGAGATCGTAATGGAACTGCAGAGGTAATCTGAAGTTGAGTTTCCCACATCACGTCACGTGGGAAACTGAACTGCAGACCTATGCAGTTCTACTGCAATGTCCGGGCAATACAGGTGATGAATGAGGACTTGTCCCCATTCATCACCTGTAGTGCCCTGTGTTGATGGATAGAGTTTCTCTATTCAACAACACATAGTACAGCTATGCAGCAGCGATTGCTGTTGCCACGCTGTGCTACTACTATGTATTCTTAGATAGAGTCTCTCTATCCAAGAATACAGGGCACTAAGGGTGATGAATGGGGGGGGGGTTACATCCCGTTGGAACTGAACTGCAGATTACCTTTGCAGTCCCACTACGATCTCCGGGCACTACAGGTGATGAATGGGGACTTGTCGCCTGTATTCTTGGATAGAGAAACTCCATCCAAGAATACATAGTAGTAGCACAGTGCAGCAACAGCAATCGCTGCTGCAGGGCTGTACTATGTGTTGTTGGATAGAGAAACTCCCACATTTCCCACGTGACCTCACAATGGAACTGAACTGCAGATTACCTCTGCAGTTCCACTACGATCCCTGGGCACTACAGGTGATGAATGGGGACAAGTCCCCATTCATCACCTATAGTGTCCGCGGAGATTCCGCAAAAACAGGAGGATTCCCAAGGCTGCACAGCCGGGGGAATCATAATATCATTGTGGGAAAACCTGTAAAAAAAAAAAAGTTAGTTGAAAAAAACACAAACATTCAATAAATTACTTTAAAATACATTTTTATTTTTTTTAAACACATTTTTACCGTTGAATCCCGTTTTTCGGGTCGGGTCTATCTGAATTCGAGCAGCCATATTCGGCCGATTTCGAACACCAACACTAATAAACACGTCCTAGTTAGCACAAAGTGACATTTGATCAGCACACATTTGATCAGGAAATTTTCAAAAATACGAGGGACTTAATATTAAATACTGAGAACCAAACAACCCAAAAATAAAACAAAACAAAATCAACATCTTTAATTCAATCCATATACAATTAGAAAAGAAAAAAAACATCAACACAAGACTATAGTACATATTAAAAAACATCAATCATTTGGTAGTCTCAATTTCTCAGAATTGTAGTTCAATTTTCATTAGACAAAGTGTATTTGTTTACGTCTTGCTAACATACAGTAATAACCACCAGAAGTTTGCTAGATACTGTATATTGTCCATGTCCAGCAATAACAATAGCTAGATCCCCTTTGAGGTTACAGTCCTTTACCACTTTTATCAATTGGCATAGTTTGTTATTCAGTGCTATTTTGACCTGCAGTTTATGCTTTGGTTTTATACACTAGGTTTATACATCATCCTATTGAGATGTAAGTGTATATCTTGCAAAACTTTTGTATTTTTACTTTGACACCAGTGCTGACTTGCATAATTTATATGATTGTTTGTGCTATTATTCTATTCTGTTAAAGAATCTCTCTTCTGAAGAAGAAACCACAAAACCATATACACCCAGATTGATATACATTTCCAGGAGCGTTTTCAGGAGAAATCTCGCTCCCGCAAGGTTTTTTCAACGCAACTAGCTCCTTCCAGCGGCCTCTGGAAACTCCAGTCCCCCGTTTCTCCTTCATCAGAAGTACCCATGCAACTGGGCCGCTCACGTCTATCTCCAGAGGAGAGACCATGGCTCCTATCTGCAGGTCTCTGCATGTACTATGGATTGAAAGGTCACTTTATTAAACTCTGTCCACAGAGGCTGGGAAACTTCAGTGTGTATGCTGTATACATGCTGTATGCTGTATACAAGCATTCAGAGCTTGCATGCTCTGAAGGGAGGCATGCTAGGTCACTCTTCTCTCCCCTCCACTCAGTTTTCCTCAATACCAATTCTGCTCCACCACAAGACGTCCACACTTGCCCTGAAGGCTTTTATCGACTCCCCAAATCACTGCAGGCAATTTAATCTCTGCTAATCTTGTCAAGGAGTGCGCCTGGCCTATAGAGCCACTGACTCAACCCCTGCCTATCTATGCGGTAGAAGGAACCATTCTATCCTGTGGACTAATCTGCTTCCAAACTTTGCCCATAAAAATGTCTGGAAACCTTCCTGGTTTTTCCACAGGCCTCATCTGCGGTCATCCTGGGACTCCCATGGCTTCAACAACACTCCCCAGTGTTAGATTGGTCGACTCCAGAAGTATTGGCTTGAGGCCCCTCTTGCCACAACCAGTGTTTGACTAAGCTCAAACCTCTAAGCCACTCACTCTCTCCACGTCGGCGATTGCTCCATTCATCCCTACTCAGTACTTGGACTTTCAAGACGTCTTTTCCGAGTGCAAGGCTGAGCAGCTTTCTCCTCACCACTCCTTTGACTGTGCTATACAGAGGGCGGGTATACCCTCTCAGTCTCCCTGAGACTAAGGCTATGAGTGAGCACATCAAGGAAAACCTGCAGCGAGGATTTATTTGCAAGTCTACTTCCCCTGCTGGTGCAGGATTCTTCTTCGTCCAGAGGAAAGATGGGACTCTCTGTCGCTACATTGACTATCGCGGTCTGAATGCCATCAAGGTTAAGAAGGGATACCCATTGCCACTAATCCCCAAGCTTTTTGGCCGTCTTCGTGGTGCCCAGGTCTTTACCAAACTGGACCTCCGAGGGGCCTATAACCTAATTAAGATCAAGGAGGGGGATGAATGGAAGACAGCATTTATTACCAGTGTTGGGCATTATGAGTATCTGGTGATGCCCTTCTGTCTTTGTAATGTCCCGGGTGTCTTCCAACACTTTGTCAATGAGGAATTTCGTGATCTGTTTAACATCTGTTTAGTGTTGTGGTCTATCTGGAGGACATCCTTATTTTTTCCCTTGACTTGCACTCTCATAGACAGCATGTCTTCCTGGTCCTGCAAAGGCTCAGAGATGACGGACTCTATGCAAAGAACTCCCCAAGGTGCCCTTTCTGGGCTACATTGCCTCCAAAGAGGGTCTTTCCATGGATCCTGAAAAGGCTTCGGCTATTTCCAACTGGCCGCACCCCTGCGACCTTAAGGCCACTCAGCAGTTCATGGGATTCACTGAATACTACCGACAATTCATTAGAAATTACTCCACGCTGGTAGCTCTCATCACTGCCTTGACCCGGAAGGATGGTGACCCTAGAACTGGCCCTCTGAAGCTATTGAGGCCTTTTATGCTCTAAAGCAAGGCCAGATGTGTCCAAACCCTTTTCTATTGAGGTTGACATCCCCTCTGTTGGAGTGGGGGCTCTTCTCTTTCAGACCCCCACCGGAACAAGACACCCATGTGCATTCCTTTCTAAGTAGTTTTTCCCAGAAGAAAATAATTATTCCATCAGAGACAGAGAACTCCTGGCTATCAAGTTAGCTTTGGATGAATGGCTTTACCTTTCAGAGGGTTCCCCTCAAAAGATCACTATTTTTACTGATCACAAAAACCTTCAGTATCTGCAGTCTACTCACTGTCTCAACCCCCGGGCAAGCCAGTTGGTCATTATTCGTTTCTTGTTTTGATTTTGTGATTACTTTTAAACCCAGTTCCACCAACTCCTGAGCATTTGCACTTCTCACTCATTTGATCCACAGGATTCTGAGACTGCTGCGAATCTGCTATACCTCCTAATAAAACCTTGGTGTCTCCTCAACTCTGAACCAAAATAATACGTTGGGCACTACTAGAAACTTTCTGGTCATCCAGGTGTTCACAGAATGTACACTTTACTCTCCCGTCTCCGCTGGTGGCCCAACCTTCGTAAGGATGTGACTGACTATGTAAAGACCTGTGCTCAGACCAAGTCATCTACCTGTGCCCCAGCAGGACCACTTCTTCCTCTGTCTATTCCCAAGGAGCCTTGGTGTCACCTGTCTATGGATTTTATCAGGGATCTGTATTGCTGGGCACTCGGTACTCTCACTGGCTCACAGACCAGGAATCCCCTCCAGCAGTACTTACACACACTTGCACAAAGAGAACACAGAATGCAATTAACCTCCTTGCAGTTAAGCCCGACCTTCGCTCGGGCGAAAAAAAATTGCAAGGATGGTTAAGCCCGAGATTTTTTACATCCTTACTTACCTGGTCCCCCTGTGCTCATCCAGCG
>NC_092863.1:24841681-24860445 GCF_032062135.1 Pyxicephalus adspersus
ATATTCATATTATCTACTAGAACCCCTGTTCGGACATATTTCTGTAAGTTACAGGTCTACAATTTAAAAAAAAATTTCATGAAAAACAGTGGATCACTTTTGCTACAGAAATCTAGACCTCGGTGTAACGCTTAGGTGGTTAAGCTGATTAAAATGTTTATTGCAGCACATGTAATATAAACAATAAACAGCAATCCCATTTATATGTTTATGTCATGTTGTGTAACTTTCCGAGGTAATACTGGGAGCAAATACATAAAAAAAGTAAGATATACCTCTATTAGTTGTAAAATTAACAATACGACTAATTCATACATTACAAAGGTTGAAATAGCATCATTCGACACCCCTCTGCTTGGAACCGCGTTTCAGCCCATGACAAAGAGTCCTTCGGTATCTGATGTCCCTTCCAAGCGTGCCTTGCCTCTGACTGTCACAGATCCCTGCAGGTCTAGGGGATCTGTGCCTCCTTCAGTACCACCCACCTTTCACTCCCCTGCTGCTAGCACCAGCTCTGCTAAGGCATCATCTCCTCAGGTCACTTCCTGGTCTGGGTCATATGACTCACAGTCAGCTGCTCCACTATCTCAGAGGACTAGAGTGTTTCGCAGACGCGGTCCCCCTGCTGGTGGAGATGTGAACACCACCATCATCTAGTCTCCAGGATCCCCTCTGGTGGTAGCATAGGAATCAGCAGGTCCCATGGCCTCATTCATCACATAAAAGGAAGGGAAGGACAACAGGAAGTTGCCTAAACAAGGAGTTCCATTGGCTTTGCTTCCAGGTTCCTGTTTGTTGATTCTCCTGCTTTTGATTCCTGGTGTACCGACCTCAGCTTGACCTTGACTACTCTTGATCGCTGCCTGCCTTGACCTCTGGCTTGCCTGAGTACTCTCTGCTCCTCGCTCTGGTGCCACATCCTGTTTCTATCTGTCAGCAGTTACCTGCCTCGGCGTGCATGGGGGCCGCAACCTGGCAGTTGCCAACAGTGCTACATCCTCACCTCCAGAGGCTCTGGTGAAGACCGGGCAGCTGCTTAGACTCTGTACCCTGTGCACGTCTGTGCCAACTGAGCTGGTGACACAGAGGGCCCACCGTCCTGCCCCGCAGTACTGTGACACTGACTTGACGTTACCTGGACCACGCGGGGAGCCACAATTCATATGGTACCGATAAGTGATCTTACCATTTACGTCAGTCCTCGCAGGGGATGCCATAAATGAGTGAAACACATCTGCCATCTTAGCATCTATGGTAACTACATCATTAGGCCGTCAGGTATGTTAACATTCAGGCTTTATAATGAACTTTATTATGTAGCATTAAGCATTCTTTCTTTAATGTTCTATTTTGTTCATTACCATGAAGTATGAGGTGCAAGTTCTGATACCCAGCACATACTGAACTTCTTGCATAACAAGTGCAGCTGCCAGTAGCAATGCTGACACCCTCTCCCCCGTGTCTTTTGTCTAGCTAGATCAGCTCGTTTTTTCTCACTGGATGTTCTTGGCAGAATGCAATATCGGCTGATCCTCTTCAAAAACACTTGCAGCGTCCATTTTAGCTACATCTTATTTACATTTGTTTATTCACCAACCTTTGGATCTTGATCACCTTTTACATTACACTCTCATACATGGTCCAGCCATGTCACATTTGTATCACATTCACCCTTGATCAATATCCATAAATTTGGTGACGTCTGCCACAGCAGATCTTGTTAGTAAGACAGCAGTTCCACAAGGCAATCAGTGCCGAAACCACTATTAATATCAGTACCAGATGCACTAGCCAATCTAGCAACTTCCTATTCCAAAATCCTAACGGTGCCCTCTTACCTTGTTTTAGCCACAGACTCCAATTAGCATGAATTTCATTTACTGACACATGTAACTCCACCTCTTGTCCCTCTAGCATGGGCCATAGGTCCAAGGCTTGTTGGATGGCTTCTTTTGTTAATTCAAACCCTCTCTGTTGCTCCTCCCCCAACTCAAAATCATACTTCTTTCTGGTTGCCCTATATAGGGGAGCCAGGATCTGTCCTAAATATGGAATGTGATGCCTCCAAAACCCAAACAGACTTATATAACTTTGTGTCTGTTTCTTGTTCCTGGGGACCTCAAACTCCAGGATCTCCCTGTGTCCCTTATTCCAATAAATGCCCAAAAATTTCACCCCCTGAGCTGGCCCAGAAAATTTAGCAGGGTTTATCTCCCAACCTTTCTCCTTCATGTGTGTTACCAGAAGCTCTAGGTACTTACCTCCTGTTCCATTTTACCTTGGATCAGGATATCATAAATGTATTGTGAAATCTGCATATAGGGGAGGGGGTTTGAACTCATCTAGATGCTCTGCCACAATCCTGTGACATAGTGGGGCAATGCAACCACCCCATTGGCAATCTGGTGAATGTATACTGTCTCCCCTGCCAGGTGAAAGCAAATTGATCTTGCGCTTTCTCCTCTATTTGTATGGTAAAAAAGGCGTTTGCCAAGTCAATCACATCATACCATGTTCCCTCATGTCACTTTATATTCTCTATCAATGTGATAGTATCAGGTACTGCAGCCATCAATTGTGGAGTGCGTTTATTTAATTCCCTATAATCCACCGTCATCCTCCAACTCCCATCTAGCCTCCAGACTGGTCATGTGGGATTGTTCCAGATGGTGGTGGTGGGCCGCATCACTCCTGCCTCTACCATTTCTTTAATTGTCTCTCCTATTTCCTTTTGCCCCCCTGGTATTCTATACTGTTTCATTTGAATTACCTTGGATGGTGGTAGCATGTGTACAGGGGGTATTTTAAGTTTCTCCACCAATACAGGTGTAATTGTGCAACTCCTAAGCCCAAAAAAATATCTCCCATCCCAGAGATGCAATGTGGTTCCCTTAAGGATATCAATTCCAATTATATATTCTGGTATAGGGACAATGAGGACAGTATATTTCCTCACTGGCAGCGGGCCAATTTTTAGCGCCACCCGTGTTTGTAGTGCCTGTGGTTTTTCCACCTAGTTCATTATGGCCACCCTCAGCCCTTTAAAAAGCCATTATTTTTGCATAGAAATTTTTGTTTATATTGTGGGCCTGTAATTCTTAGGATTACCTCCCGGGTATAATAATTATTATATATTTATTATAATCATAAATTATATTATAATAAATATAAATCATAACTATAAAAAATAATGAAATAGTAGACCACAACAATGTAATTTATCAAAAAAAAACTACTTTATCAAAAATTTCTAACTCAAATTTTCCAAACAAGGGTGCAATATTATTGATGAATAAAAATATAAATTTAATGCATATTTTAGAAAAAAAATATATACAATTTTAGTAGACATCCCAGGTGTGGTTGAAGCAGGGTGATGCACAAAATCCAACATTACAGTCAGGACAGTAGAACCTGGTTTCTTTGGGTTTCTGCCTCCCGTTGTCATCGGTCTTTGAGCAGCACACCATGCACATCCTTGTAGGTGCTGCCCTTTTCTGGGTCGGTGGGATGCATTCAATGAAGTGACGACCAGTCAGGCGTTCTGGGTTGACAACAGTGGAAGCACGACGCCCAGGTTTATTCATAGCCACTGATAGTGTTTGGTGGTTCATGACTATGGATTCGGAAACTCGCTAAATGAACTCTGAATGATTCACAGGCCTCTGACAATTTTTTCTGCACAGAATGTAGGCATTCCATAGGCACTGCTCAACTAGATGCCTGAAAATCTTCTTGTAGTAATTCCTTTGCTGTTTCCTCATCGCTGGGTAGAATGTCATGGCTTGGTCAGCTCTGTCGACACCTCCTATGGTGTTGTTGTAGTCAATCACCACCTGTGGCTTCATCACTTCTTTCCCACATTTTGTGTGTACCAGAACAGTGGAGGCACTATGGACAGTACTCATAAGGCACACATCTTTCTTGTCACGCCATCTCAGGGCCATCATCTTGCCTTTCTGCCAGGCAACAATTTCTCCTGTCTTCAGCTTCCCTTTTGTAAACATTGATGGCAGGTTGCGCCGGTTAGCCCTAACGATTCCATAGGCATCTGTTCTGTGTTGCAGAAGGAACTCATAAAGCTCAGGAGAGGTGTAGAAATTTTCATTTGTGACACAATAGCCCTAACCTAGCAATGGCTCAAGGAGTATTAGAAAAGAAGATGTTGCCAATCCATAATGGGGTTGAAATGTGTCCCTTTTTCAGTGTAAAGTACTGTATTCTAAA
This sequence comes from Pyxicephalus adspersus, assembly GCF_032062135.1. Lineage (NCBI taxonomy): Eukaryota > Metazoa > Chordata > Amphibia > Anura > Pyxicephalidae > Pyxicephalus > Pyxicephalus adspersus. The sequence goes on from NC_092863.1 coordinate 24,845,909, forward strand.
TGTAGCCAGATGAGGATTCGCACAGCATTTATGTTTTCACGTGCCCTCTTTGATGCAATGTACTGCACCCAGGTGAGCCTCCCCTTGTAAGCCATTAGACTTTGGTCAATGCTGACATCTCTTTCTGGCACATAAGTTTGCTGGAAATTTTGAAGAATTATCTGGGACACTTCCCAAGTTTTCTTCAGTTTTTGGTGCAGGATGGGTAATCTCATCTAATTCTTCATTGTTTGCGAAGTGCAGGTGCTTCATTACAAGGGAAAATCCGTATTCTGGCATGACTGTGCCACAGAATGGAGTGGCAAGCATTTTGTTCTTGGACCAGTACCACTTCTGCATGGGTTTGCCCACAACTCCCTGCAGGATCACCAAGCCCAAAAACAGTCAAATGTCATCCTTGGTCACAGGTTCCCACTTTCTGCTTCTTGCAAACCTCACGTGTGGAGCACCTTGATGTTGTCCAGCTTACCTGCATAAAACAAAATAAAAAAGGTATTTTAGGATATGTTCTTTTATAATGTGGTGAAGGTTGCAAGTAATATGTTAGCAAACACAAAGCAGCATATATTTTTGCATAAAAAAAATATTAGCAAAACATTTCATAAAGCTAGCAAACACAGAGCAGCATACATGTTTGCATAAAAAAATTACCAAAAAATTTCAAAAAGTTAACAAACACAGAGCGGCTTACTTGTTTGTCTCCGCAACCATTTTTTCAAAATCTTAATCGGTCAAAAACAACTTTAGGTATGCCAGAAGGTCGTCACATTCTGCCTCAATTTTTATCCCAGGTGCGCCGGTAAATGGAAATCTTGGTGGTGCTGCCCGGCCGGCATCAAGGTCAATAAAGCACCATGTGCGCACAGCACTGTCCTCAGGTCCAGAATCGTCGCTCAGTTCCCTTTCGCTGTCTGATGACAAATTTCCTGGTGAATCACTATCGCTCAATTCCTTAAGGGTCTCCAAATCGCTATCGCTGCTTTCAAGTTCCTCCAAAACAGCGCTTGAGCCGGCGAGATGCCTTTTGGATGCCATGTGGTCTCCAGCAATCAGTCAGCAACAATCAAGGTCAAAGACAAAGTGATCAAATGATACATTCAGGAACTAATTTATGTAATCAAAAGGTCAGATCAAGGTCAGGGCTAATAGTGGGCAAAATGTAAATCAGGGCACTGGGCAATGATGCTTAGGGCACTAAAATATTTACTTGTACTTTTATTATGTTTTTTGTGTGTGTGTTTTTACTGTAAAAAAAAATTTACTATTACTATGTAATCTACTTTTCTGCTTTTAAATTTCCCGCCCCCAGAATCCATCACTCCACTGCTTCACACAGAAGATGTCACATCTTGTCAGGTGATGCAATGGGGATGTCCCCACCCTGCTCACTCCCCTAAATCCATCAACAGCTTCTCGCATCACCCGGATAGGTATAGCTATAGTACATTTTGGGGGTGATGCCAGCGGGAAATCGCTGCTGGCATCACCCCCGGAATTCACTACTGCTGCTTGAATCAGCAGTTAGATGTGATGCGCAATGCAGAAATGTTCTTTTTTGTTCATTCCCATGAAGTGCAAGTTCTGATACCCAGCACACACTGAACTTCTTGCATTACATAACAAGTGCAGCTGCGGGCTGAGTAGCAATGCTGACACCCTCTCCCCCTGTGACTTTTGTCTAGCAAGATCAGCTTGTTTTTTCTCATTCGTGACTATTGTCTAGCTAGATAGGCTCGTTTCTGCTCACTGGATGTTCTTGGCAGAATGCCATATCGGCTGATTTTGTTCAAAAAGACTTGTAGCGTCCATTTTAGCTGCATCCTATTTACATTTGTTTTATCACCAATTTATAGATCTTGATCACAATTTATAGATCTTGATCACATTACATTCTCATACATGGTCCAGCTATGTCACATTTGTATCACCTTCTGATGGCTGTACGGTCATTTGGGTGGTCGTGGATAGCTTCCTTACCATCAGCAGCTGCGTTGGTACCAATTTTCATCTGTGAAATTTTTAGGCTTCACGGTATGCCCACGCATATATTTTCAGATTGGGGGGGTGCAATTTACCTCCCGTATTTGGAAAGGCTTTTGCAAATCCCTGGACATCTCTGAGGAGTTCTCCTCAGCCTATCACCCGCAGACTAATGGGCAAACAGAGAGTTTTTTAGGCGCAATATCTTCGAGCCCTCGTATCTGCCCACCATAATGATTGGGTTACACTGCTACCAAGGATTATACATCTACATAATGGATGACAGTGAATGGTTTTGATGTTTGAAAACCAATGAGATTATCATGTAGGTGTAAAGATCAATAAAATTCAGTGTTTAACTATATGGGCATTGTATTCATATCAAACATAATATTATTGTTGTAGTTCAACCCTAATACCAGTCTCACGATTTCTGAAGAAGCAGATTTCTGCAAAATGCATCGCTACAAAAGCATTAGAAAGTTGGGACTGTATATGTAAATTCTCTGTTTACATGTTGGATATGAAAGATATATCTCTTTTTTTTAATAATAAAAAATATATATTTTATGAATATTTAGAAGATGTGAATTGATTAAAAGGTGTCCCAAAAGTCCATGGGGGTTTTATGAAGGAATTGTGTAGATTGAAATTGGATTTAACATCGATATTTAACTGTCCTTGACTTACTAATAAATGTTGAAATTAATATTAAGGACGACACATAACTTTATGTGCATTGCACTGCTTTACCACTCATAATATATAGGAACTCATTGCAAATATACATCACAGCACAATGCACCTGTACTAGCAAACAACACCATGCATTGATGTTAACTGCATTGAAAATCGGGTGCAATATTTTTATTATTGTTTAAAAGATGCACTGCCTAGTTCATCAGAATGTATGGTTTTCTTTGATCTATGCTTTGCCATCCGAACCAACTACGCCATGATTGTTATTAATCATCTATGGGGGGTGCTGAGAAGTTCCTGACTTTGCCCCCTTCCAGATGAAATAGAAAAATGAGTGTGGGGGCATATGACAGCCTAATATCTTAGTATGTAACTGTGCAAATATCATGTCTTTGCGATTCTTAAAACTGTTTTTTCTTTTAGTGAGAAGCTGTGATGGCAGAGAAACAAGCAAGTTTCACGTCGTTGGAGTTACAGGCCATCGTGAAGTTTTTGTTTCTCCAGAGACAGTGAGCAAAGGAAATTCGCACTGAGATGTCACAAACACTGGGGGAGAAGTGTGCTTCCTACAGCACTGTCAAAACCTAGATATCTCGTTTCAAGACTGGGCATTTAACCGTTGAAGATGAGCCCCGCAGTGGGCACCCCCCAACCTCAACTGACCCGGCAACCTGCGATGCTGTCCATGAGCTGATTATTGAGGACCGGCGAATATCAGCCAAAAATATAGCCCAGATACTTGACATCCCACGGGAGCGTGTTGGATTTGTTATCACCCCTATCCTAGACATGCGCAAGCTTTCAGCGAAGTGGGTGCCGAAATGTTTAAACAGTGATCAGAAGAAAGAACGAGTTGCAGCATCCAAAGCCGTTTTGGCCTATTTTGAAGCTGCACAGGACTTTTTGGCTAGGTTAGTAACTGAGGATGAAACCTGGCTCCACATTCATGATCCTGAAAACAAGATATAGTCAAAGAAATGGCGCCACTGTGGGTTCCCACGGCCGAAGCAGTTCAAAACCCAGAAATCAGCCAAAAAAGTCATGGCATCCGTTTTCTGGGACAAAGACAGTATTCTGTTGGTGGACTACCTACCTCAGGGCTCTAGTATCACTGGACAGTATTATGCTAACCTCCTGGACCAGATGAAGGAGGCAATTAAGACGAAAGCTGTGGAAAGATGACCAAAGGTTTGTAGGACAATGCAGCTGCGCACATGTCCAACGTTGTGGCAGCCAAATTGAGCACCCTAGGTTACCACTTGGTCCACCATTCCCCCCACTCACCTGACCTGGCCCCTTCGGACTATTATCTGTTCCTGAATTTGAAGACACATCTGAAGGGGCAACGTTTTGAGGACATTTATGATGTCAAAGATGCTGCTGAGAGCTGATTTGCAGCCTAACCAAAGGACTTTTATTTGAACGGTCTAGAAAAGCTGCAACTACGCTGTACCAAGTGTATCAGTCTCAGTGGGGAATATGTTGAATAAATGTGTTATTTCATAACTCTGGCTCTCGTCTTTCTGGGCAAAGCCAGGAACTTCTCAGCACCCCTTCCTATGCCTACTCTAAGAAGTTTTTTGTAAATTCTCAGAAAGCATAAACCTTTTGTAGGTATCCTAGTAGCTGTCCTAGCTGCCATGGTGACAAGTACAAAGCAAGTAGAACCCAGTATGCATTTATTTTTGGAGTTTTGAAAATATGGTTAACAGATGATAAATAAATCAAGTGAACACAAGTATTTTTACCTTGTGTATTACTCATTCTCTTACCTGAAGGTTGAGTTTTGCTTTAAAATCCCAAGGAAACATTTCAATAAATGAGGATTATCGAGTCCCCCAAGGCCCTTTTTATACCAAATAATTATTCTGCAGTTTGATTTGCACTCCTGGCTTATTCTGCATGATCTGAACACACAATATATTTTCAAATACATATGCTGTGCGACTTAGCCTGACTTTTGGCTATAGCTCCAGAATATGAGATATTATTTATGTTGTACACAACAAAGACAAGGGACTGGGTATTGATTTTATGTCATCAAATTTTTGAGGATGAGTCCTGGGCAAAAAAAAAACACTTAGAATGAATTTGTACTCTAAACCTCATCAAATCATTTTCCATTTCAGCTAGCATTTTTACATGTCGTCTGTCTTTTACTGTGTATTCTTCTTTAGTAACCCCATAGTATTGCTTATTCTACAAAGATATCCTAAAATGGCTTGGATATATCACACATTGACATTAAAGGCAAAAGCTATAAAAACATTTCCAAGCAGCTTGATGATTCACAAATATTCTAAAAATGTCCTGGTCCTTAGGACTTTAGTCAATACCAGGACAAGGACAACCTCCAAAATGATACATGCGGAACATCAGGGTTGAGGTCCACCTGATGTACACATCTGTCTTTTTTGAGTGACAGTGGGTTTAATGTACCTAGAAGGACTCTACTGATATTGAAAATACTTGGAATTTGATAAAATGAATATCGACAAGTTACAATGCTTTAGGCAAGAATGTCCTTTGGACAGATGAGAAAAAAATGAAACGTTTTGTTTAGTAACATCAGCTCTGTTCACAGATACAAAAAATTAAACTTTCAAAGAAAAGAACACCAAAGCTACTGTGAAAAAACTTAAAAAAATACATTTCAATGTAATACATGTGCCTTGGAAACGTGTTTGGGTGTCATTCATAACAGTATAAAAGAAGCTGCTAGTATCAAATCTTCATTTGAGAACCCTAGTGCCCTTTAATTGTAGGCACTGGCCAGTTTAAGTCATTGTTAACCTTAACTGAATGTCACATAGGTGACAATATTCTGTGTATGTTGCAAAATTTGGGAGTGGAGGAAGAGAAGGGTTTTTAGCATTAACTTATATGACCAAATTATATGAAGCGCTAACAGGCTTCCGGCTCTGACATTTACATTGGTTAGGAGCTCAGTGTTCTCCCCAGCCCCTTTTAGCTGGGCACACCACCAGGCACTTTTCAGTAACCACCCAGCTGTTTTTGGTTGGTTACTGAAGAGAATTCACAAGCTTGTAACCAATATAAATATTGAAGCTACGGGCCGGTTGTCAAGGAAAACATTCTTTATTTGACTGCATTGGCTAATAGGAACGCTGTTTGCCGTTTTCCTTGACAACAGACTTAAAATACCAAACTGTTTACATGCAATCCAACAACTGAAAAATATTTGTATATAATGTTTCATAGATAGGTTTTATGTTGCCATAAATTATTTTTTTGCTACCTTTGTAGGTGCTCACATGCTATCCTGAAGCTAGTCAATTTATTTTTTTTTTTTTTTTTTAGGCATATTACTGTAAGATAAATAAATATGGTGTTCCAGATAAAGTCACTTTCAGGACAGCTTTCTTTTATGAATTAGGGCAATGTATGCTGTACTTAAGCCAAAATAAATGGCATTTTGAGGTAAAAATAAAAACTCTGGTTCATACTTGAGTATATAGCATAACTTAAAAACATTTCCCAAGCAAGTAATTTCAAGGTTTCCCAAAATTATCCCCATCCCTGCTAACTGTACCTGTGAAGATTCAAGCATGATAACTGAAAAGGTGGGCAATATGACCCAGCCTGAGTTTTGACATTAGTGGTAAGGAATCAGTGCAACACATTTTCAAACATTTATAGAGCTCCATTTATTAGGAAGGGAATCAGACATTCCCTGAAAAATTCCATAGTGGAGAAAAAGCAAGGTTTATTTGTTTCAATGGCAGTAAATGTTTCTCTACCAGGGAATATTTCAGGGAATGACAAATTCCCTGCTCTATTAATAGAGCTCAATGAACTCCTAATCCCTCTTTTTCTCTTTCTCCATAAAAACTCATTCATTACCTAATGCACATTATGTAATTCAGTACCTAATTCCTATTACAAAACTATACTTTATTAATAGCATCAATATTATCTTCTTTTTACATTTGAAATCATGTACCATCATAAAATACCATACTAAAAACAAGATATTTTCTAAGTTGTATCTTAGTTCCTATAAAATTTATCCCTAAAAGCAATTGAGGTTCATATCAGGGCAGGTTCAGAACTACAACAGAATCAAGGGATTCCATATGGCTCCCGCCAGCTGGCAACCTGCCAGCCTCTTAGCCACTCACATTGCAGGGCTAGTTCTTTCTTGTCAAGGCTTCTTCAGGGGCTTGCTGGGACTAAGACGGTCTAGGTATAATATATACAAAACAATAAATGGTATATTCAATACAAGCCATTATATATCAAATATCAAATATGTACATAGCAAGAAATGATAATAGTAATAGTTTACACGACAACCTAGTATAGTACAATCATATATTAAATATCAAATATGTACATAGCAAGAAATGATAATGGTAAAAGTTTACACGACAACCTAGTATAATACAATCTATAATGTAGTACAATCATAAATTTTATCTGATAGTTTAAAATTTAACAAGATCTGGGGATCATGGGTAATATCTACCTAAACTCCTTTATCTTAAGAACCTGGTAGTTTGTGGTGTGATGAATGTATTTGTATCTAGTTATTTTTTAACTCTTTTTTTTTCAAAATTCTATTAAGATTATATATATGATTTAGGTATGATTTTTAGTAGGAAACATGTATTCCATATCCTGAGATTCTTGCTCAGCATTTTGTTTTGTGTAGAAAAAACTAATTATAATTATTTTATATTTAAATTCAAACTACAAAAAAGTATATAATTCCCTTTTTTTGTTTTTTAATATACTGTACTCCTAGCCACATTATTCTCAATATATGTAATCTAATAAAATCTATAGTGACGAAAAAAAAAAAAATGCAATGTTTCATGTCCGTTGTCCTTTAAGAGGGAGACATGCATTGGTTGTAAGCGTGTTTGCATGGAGTTAATATGTAAAGGCTGCAACCAAAATTACAACCAGTAATAGACAAAGTAGCATTATGTTAGCCCAACACAGATCAGAAATTTCAGTAATGAAGCAATTGAGACACTTAGTGGTTTCATTTGGTATTTATTTTTTCTGTTTTATTTTTTGAAAGCTTCCAAAAAAAGAAAATATCTCCTATATAGATGTGATAAATAATTGTTTGTTTTTGTTTTTTTTAATTCTCCTATATATATTTTTCATCTGCTACGGTTTCAAAGCACAATAAAAATAGAAGAGCCTGTGCTTGCTTCCAAAAATAGACATGTTACAGTAGAGATGAATAATACAACATAATATCTCCCACCTTTATGCAATTCAAACAGCACTGTGTTTCTTGTTCTGCAATAAGAGTTCAAATATGGGTCTTTTAACTGTCAAGAGACAATTATTCATATCTCACTGACATGTATAAATTGATCAGAAGCATGCTGTAATGTAGGGTGAGTAAGCTTTAACTACTTTATCTGGTCTGTTGTTGGTGCTCGATACACATGGGACAGGATGACATTAGAAAAGATGACAAGCCTGTTCATATAATTCTTTAAGCTACAGATTTGCTTTTGGCAAAAATGTAAATGTATTAGTTTTTCTTGTAAATATTGTTGTCAGTGGTGTTGGGGATAGCCCAGTTCAATCTAGTTCCCAATATCTCTCATTAAGTGCAAACTAGGAGGCAATAATGGGAATTTATTTCCTTAACCCCCCCTAGCTCATCCTTGGTCACAGGTTCCCACTTTCTGCTTCTTGCAAACCTCAGGTGTGGAGCACCTTGTTGTTGTCCAGCGTACCTGCATAAAACAAAATAAAAAAAAGTATTTTAGGATATGTTGTTTTATAGTGTGAAGATGGCAAGTAATATGTTAGCAAACACAGAGCAGCATACATGTTGGCATAAAAAAATGTTTTAAAAGGTTAGCACAGAGCAGCATAAATGTTGGCATAAAAAAAAAAATTAGCAAAAAATTTCAAAAATTTAGCAAACACAGAGCAGCACACATGTTGGCATAAAAAGAAATTGGCAAAAAATTTAAAAAAGTTAGCAAACACAGAGCGGCTTACCTGTTTGTCTCCGCAACAATTTTTTTGATAACTTCATTAGTCAAAAACAACTTCAGGTATGCCAGGGGGTCGTCGCATTCAGCCTCAATTTTCATCCCAGGTGCGCCGGTAAATGGAAATCTTGGCGGTGCTGCCTGGTTAGCATCAAGGTCAATAGGACACCATGTGCGCACAGGTTCAGAATCGTCGTTCAGTTCACTTTCGCTGTCCGATGACAAATTTCCTGGTGAATTACTATCGCTCAATTCCACAAGGGACTCCAAATCGCTATGGCTGCTTTCAAATTCCTCCAAAACAGTGCCTGCGCCAGCGAGATGCCGTGTGGATGCCATGCGGTCTCCAGCACTCAGTCAGGAACAATCAAGGTCAAAGACAAAGTGATGAAATAGGAACAATCAAGGTCAAAGACAAAGTGATGAAATGATACATTCAGGAAGTGATTTATAAGCCATCAAAAGGTCAGATCAAGGTCAAAGCTAATAGTGGGCAAAATGTAAATCAGGGCACTGGGCAATGATGCTTGGTGCACTACAATGTATTTTGATACTTTTATTGTGTGTTTTTTCTGTGTATTTTACTGTAAAAAAAAATTTAAAACCAGATTACATGGTAATCTGCTTTTAAATTTCCCACCCCCCCAATCCATCGTATCACCCGGATGTCACACATCTTGGCTGGTGATGCGGTGGGGATGTCCCTGTTCTGCTCACTCTCCTCCTCGCATCACCCTGAGGCTGATCTCCGGGTGATGCGAGCAGCTGCAGTAGATTCAGGGGGTGCGGAAATCTCCGCTGGTATCACCCCTGGAATTTACTATTGGTGACCGCATCTGCAGTTAGATGCGATGCACCATGCAGAAATCCTGCATGGTGCATCGCATCTAACTGCAGATGCGTGCAGTGGGATGGTGGGGACCCGGGCGGTATTTAAAAGCAGATTACTCTGTAATCTGCTTTTAAATTTCCCGCCCGGCCAGGCCCCCCGACGGAGAAGCGTACGGCATCACAGCGAGATTGTGCGATCACCGCTGGAACGCGGGGCTAAGGTAAGGGGGACCCCCAAAGTTACCCCGAGTAACCGCTCTTTGCATTGTTTTCCCACCCCGAGTCACACTCGGGATTACCGCTTAAGAGCTTGACAATTTGTAAGACTCCACTCCCCCCCTCCCCTATAATAAAAGAATAGGAAATTGTTAACTACATGTGGCCAATTCAAATATATAGGTTTGGCTAAGCAAATGTCTCTGACCCCTTGCAGTTCCTACCAGGCCCCATGTCTTCCCTTAATAATAGTGGGTTTGAAAAGTTTGTTTTTCCTTATCATGACTTTAGGTGTAATATTAGGTTGTTAGAGGTTCAATGAACTTTGGGTAATTGACTTCCAACTGATGGTGCCTTTGTAGTTTCATGTTCATCACTACAGTCAGTAAAATTTTAAATTGCAAAACCCTAGGCACTGGCAGCAGTTTAACACTGTGTAGCTATTTGCCAATTTGGAAATAAAGAGCTGGGAAAAAATTAAAAAGATTTGATGTTCATCTACACAGTAAATGAAAGTATTAAACTAAAGGTAAAATAAAAAAATATGCAACCAGGCAGGTCTTTTATTGCAGAAGGGACAGTGAAAAAGAAAATGACTTTGTCATAGACTCCATCTTGTTTGTAGCCTCCATTTTGTAGCAGAACCATCCATAAAGCTAAGTACACACTTCCAATAATTTTCGTTGGTAAACGAACGACCAACGATCCTGCACGATATCTTTGAACGAACCTAACCGATCCTGTACATGCAAACAACACGATCGTTCAACGATATTGTACACATGATAGATGCGATCGTTTGAACGATACAGGAAGTGACGTGCACCAGAAGAAGTGAATAGTGTGTACGAACCACAATCACCACACTGTTCCTTTGTCCCTCTGTGCAATATCCCCTTCAAAGTGTTCTCAAAGAAGAAGGAAGCAGCTCTTGCTTCTATGTGTCTGTTTAGTGCTGAAGAGGAGGACGTTGAGAAGAAGCGGCGAATGTGGTGTAAAGATTGGTTGTTGGACCGAGACAACATTTCACATGAGAATCTGCAATGGGAACTGCGCCACTCATTCCCAGATAACTACAAGAAATATCTTCATATGTCAAATGTCTGTTTCCAGCAATTACTTTCTGCAGTTGGACCTTTTCTGCAGAAACAAGATACCTTCATAAGGAAGTCCATTACACCTGAGCAGAGGTTGATCGTCACTGAGATACCTTGCCACTGGAAGATGAGTGTGTACAGGTGAAGGGTGAGGCTGCGTGTATGGATAGGGGTAGGAATAGGTTGGGTATTGTGGGTTTAGTTGGTTCATCCTCCCTTTGTTCACCAAATCTGTCATGAAAATCTCCACAGCACCTGCTTGTTCTGGGCTCATCTGCCGCAGTTTTGATACAATATAGAAGCCAAAGCCATCCAAGTGATCCTCTTTTTTGTTTAATATGGACATGGCTTTCTGCATGCAAAAGCTTCCTTTTTTTTCCACCTTCTGGTGTTTTCTCTTCTGACCCCTTTTTTGGTTGAAACTCATCGGAGTGGATGTTGTGGCAGCAGGTGAAGCTCTCTGCAGGTTCACTGTTCTGGATGGTACGCAGGAAGCTGATAAACAAGCAACTGCACCTTCCTAGAAACAGCCAAACTGTGGAGGAACTGAACTTTGTGTTTGTTGCAGATGAAGCATTTGCATGAAAACCTGTTAAAACCCTATCCTCAAAAAAACATGGACAAACAGAAAATTATTTTTAATTACCGGTTATCTCGTGGTTGAGAATGCATTCGGTATTCTAGCAAATCGCTTCCGAATATTCCATACTGAAAAAAATGCAAACATGTCTCAAATCCATGTGTCGGCTTCACAATATATGTATACTTTATATTCTTCTTTTTATTTCTACACAGATGTTGTTTCCCAAAAAAAAGAATGGATGGCCAAACTCGAGGCCATGAACCAGAAATGGAACGCCGTGGCTAAGGCGTCATGCAGGGACCTGCGTGCCCTTAAACAAGAGATATTGAAAAAAAATTAGAAGGAACTTTTATATTAATATTTTTTTTTTTTATCATAGTTTTTAGATTTGTTTAGTAAAAATATATTTATAAAAAAAATTTGTGTGTGTGTCATTTATTTATACTTGACTGCCAGGTAAGTTTTAAATTTGAACTACGCTGAGACAGGATGGAGAACAGCGCTGGAAAAAACAGGATGAAGTTCTGCGCTGTAACAGGATGTAGAACTGTGCTGGAAACTAACCAATTTATTATTACCAATAAAGAGGACCTGGCATATGAATGATAAAGAATAATGACAGGTCCTCTATATTAGTATTAGATATATATGAGAGAGAGAGATTTATATAGATATTTATATATATATATATATATATATATATATACACACACACACATGAACACAATACAGTGAAGCACCTGTACAGAACGTTCATTCATCGCGCATGCTCGGAACATGCACAATCACTGAACGACCGTACACACGATAGATGGTGAACGATCGTCGTCCAATCAGATCCACCGTGCCGGTCATTCATTTCCATCCTGGTTCGTCGGCGTAGTTGATCACTTTTTTTAGAACGATTTTTGGGCAATCGGTCATTCGGTGTTTGTTTCCAATGATCATTATTGGACGTGTGTACGCAACTTAAGAGATATACCAAAAAAATCTGCCTGCATTGTGGGGGGGTGAACATTGTGTACAACTGGTTGAGTTGCTTTTCTTTGTCTAAAATGTTAATAAGAACAAAGGGAATGGTCACCTGGGGAGGTGTGAAGAGATTCCCAGGATATCAGGGCCATGAATTGTTTAGGGCTGTCAATAACTCAGGATTCCTGAAGAATCACTTATCACCCTTTAACTACTTTTCTGTACCACCTACTTTACTTTGAATAAATAAATAACACCATCTTTTATGAATACATTCGAACAGCAACTCTATAGATCAACTGGTTCTCTTAGGATTGTGTTATTAACCTGGCACCTAATGTTTCTTTAGGAAAAAGATACATTTTTCCTTGACAGAAAGGCAATGTCAGTTCTGCAATAAAATAAATCCACCTGATTACAATATTTTACATAAACTCACCTACCCTCGCTCTGTTGTAGACACTGCCATCCTCGCCCAGTTCTCTTCTGGATTAGGGATATTAGGCCATTTTGATTTGCCTAGCCAGAATAACCGTATTTTCACAGGTCTGTGCAAGAGGTAATAAATTCCCTGCAGAGCAACAGGGGACGTGGTCACGCTATGGTGGCTTAAGCACGCTCTTTCAGTGAGCTCTGTTCAGCCGGCGGCTTTTCTTCAGTCTGGTCTCCCCGCTCCGTGTCCTCCCGCCTCACCCGCTAATGCCTCATAAACAGAAGACGCCAGGTGCCTCCTGAGTTCATAATCGTGGCCTTATGCAGTTTTTTCCTCTGGCTGCTGACTCTCCTGCAGCGGCTGTGAAATCCAAGATGGCGCCGCACCGTGCCTTAACAAACAGAGACACTGAGTCTGATGAGGATACCCCTGCTGCCTCTCCTGCGGCTTTTTCTGAACCACCCTGCAGTGTGGACCCTTGCCCTCTCACTCCTATGTTGCTACCTGCATCTTCAGCTACTCTTATGGATTCACAAGTAAGTGTTTTTCCAACTGGGCACCTGGAAACTAGATTGAATCAACTCCCTTCTAAAGATGACCTACTCGTATTGAGAATTCATTAAAGCGGAAAATAGAGGGGCTGAGGCAGCAGATTACAACTGTCACTACCAGAGTCGCTGTGCTTGAATCTACATCCTCCAGTGTGGAGACCCGTCTTTTAGCGTTGGAATCCTCCTCTGCTACTATAAAGTCTCACCTCACTTCTTTATATTTGCGCACGGAAGATAATGAGAAAAGAAATCGCAGAAACAACATCAGAATTAGGGGCGTTCCTGAAGCTACTGCCAATACAGATCTGAGGTCTACTGTTACTACCATTCATAACAGCTTCTTAAACCGTCCGCCAACTGCTACCCTTGAATTAGATAGGGTCCATCGGGTGAATGGGCTGTGTGTTGCTAGCAGATCCCTACCCAGGGATGTATTATGTCGTGTACACTTTTACAATATAAAAGAAGAAATAATGCGTCAAGCGTGGCGGAATGGTCCTATGGACTTTGATGGGGCACCGATTCAATTACTACTGGACCTATCCAGCAGCATGTTGAGAATGCGACGAGCCTTGCGACCTCTGCTGGATGTCATTCGTATAGCACATGCTTCCTACAGATGGGGCTACCCATTCCATTTAGTGATTACTAAGAATGAATCTGTCTTTGCATTACATAGACACTCTCAACTTCCAGCGCTATTTGAATTTCTACAACTACCACCAATAGATCTTTCGGACTGGTTGGCCATGCCTTTGGAGGTCCCTTTCACTTCCCCAAGGAACACCACCACACCACAAAAGACCACCGAGCACCCAGACCAGGCCCATTACGGGTGTACCACTAGTACAGGCCCATTGCTCCGTCCACAAGTTGGACCTAATGAAACTTAAGTATTGGGACAATGCATATGAGCTTATTCGCTTGTTAGCGGTTTGACGATCTGGTTAATATAGCGGACCTTGTAAAGGCCGCTATTGTTCTATGTTAGAATGCTAATCTTGCACTAGAAGGTTTATTCTTGCTGCTGCATATTGTGTACTACTTACCGTATTTTTCGGACCATAAGACGCACTTTTTTCCCCCCAGAAGTGGGGGGAAAAAGTCCCTGCGTCTTATGGTCCAAATGTAGCCTCTGTGCCCGGGCCGTCTCTCCGGTATCCTCCCCAGCCGCTGTCCCGTCCC
>NC_092863.1:24861180-24900786 GCF_032062135.1 Pyxicephalus adspersus
GGTTTTTAATGCACATAAAATATTTTAGGACACTATTTGTTTCAGAATATTTTTTTCTTCATTTCCCTTCTCTAAAAACTGGTGCGTCTTATGGTCCAGTGCGTCTTATGGTCCGAAAAATACGGTAAGTATTATTGCTAACTGCTCTTGAATATGTGTGCGGTTGTTGCTAGCTCAGTCGATGGGTTGGTGGGGGTGGGGCTTTCCGGGATCATCCTGTGTTTGTGCATGGGGGGCCCCGGGGAGATCCTGATCTCTGCTCTTGCAGTGGTCCAGAGACGGGTCACCTTGTGTACTCACTGTTTGAATGTCCTGGCAGTGGAACTGTAAATTACAGTAGAATGGACATCCATTACATACATCCGGACATCCTAACTCTACCGTACTATAAGAAATTCCTCTCGATACTCTCCCCACACTATCTATCGGCATTAAATGCCTTGACGGAGGGATCGACGCTACCCAGAGATACATTGGCAGCACACATTTCTTTAATTCCTAAACCTGATAAGGACCCCAACTCATGCAGTAGTTATAGGCCAATTTCACTATTAAACTGTGACATTAAGCTATTTAGCAATATTTTGGCAAAACGCCTGACGCCTCTGATCCAATCTATTGTACACTCAGATCAGAGAGGTTTCCTGCCAGGACGTGAGGCTAGAGACAATACGGTTGGAACGCTGAATTTAATCAATTATATTCATTCACGTAAGTTTCAAGCGCTATTGCTAGCGGCGGATGCTGAAAAAGCCTTTGACCATGTTGACTGGGAATTTTTGAAATGTACTCTGGTGCATATTGGTCTTCCCACTGCCTTGGTGACCTGGATTGGGTCTTTATATTCTACCCCTACAGCACAGGTTAAAGTGAATGGCTTGTTGTCCAGACCTTTCTCCATTAGTATTGGCACACGGCAGGGGTGCCCCTTGTCTCCTCTCTTGTTTATAGTGGTCCTGGAATCTTTTCTGAGACAGGTTAGAGCGAACCCAAGTATTCATGGGATTGAAGTGCACGATCAGATTCATAAAGTGGTGATGATCTATGCTGATGATCTCCTTTTTTTTGTCTCCTCTCCTAGGGTCTCTTTGCCCAATTTACTGCATGAGATTAATAGATACTCAGTGTTGTCCAAATATAAAATCAACCAGCAGAAATCAGAGGTATTGTCCATTACATTATCCGATAATAACGGTTAGTGGAATCCCTGACACCGTTTTTTCCTTTTAAATGGGCAAAATCAGACATATTTGGGTACTAGGATCCCTAGGGACTTGTCCTCGGTGGTTAACCTGAATTTTTTGCCCTTATTAAACATGGTGAGAAGGGACTTACAGCAGTGGAAACAATATGCATTTTCCTGGTTCGGTAGATGTAACATTTTAAAAATGAATATTATGCCGCGATTGTTATATTTACTTCAAACCCTCCCGGTTCATGTCCCACAACAAGTACTATGCAAGTTTAGGCAGGATTTTCTCCGCTTTTTCAGGGGGTGACAACCTCTCGCAATGGGCGATGAATTTTGCGGTTACCTAAAGTGTGTGGAGGTATTGCCTTTCCTGATCCTCTGTTGTACCATCAAGCAACACATGTAGGCGACTAATAGACTGGTGCAGAAACAGGGGCCACAAACCATGGGTGGCACTTGAGGGAGCTATTGCTGATACCCCATTAGCAGGGGCTGTATGGTCCCCACCGCACACACTATCTCCCATTCTCAAGCTACCACTGATAGGAACAACCCTCCGTGTTGTGCAGAAACATTTCAGAGCCTCTGGTGTGAGTACTTACCCTTCTCTATTGTCTCCTATTCTGGGACACCCAGGGTTTCGCTTTTGGAGGGAGCAGGGAATTTTCAGAGCATCCCATTTTTTGAGGGGCACGGAATGGATACCTATTTCCAATTTGACAGTTGCTCATGAGCTTCCAAAGTTAGGTATCTGGCGCAGTTTACAGCTGCGCCATTTTCTCCGCTCTCTCCCACTGCCGTCCAGTTTTGTGCGTTCTCCGTCACAGGTGGAGGTGGTGTGCGTAGCCAAGAGTCCTATTAGGGGGACTCTCTCTAGTGCCTACCAGTTGCTGTTGACAGACATCACCCCTCAACTTTACCATTTTTAAACAAATGGGAGGGTGACCTTAACACTACATTCTCCCCAGAACAAGAGGAACGTCTTTTATACATGGGTCATAAAGCTGCTATTAGCAACTCTTCTCAGGAACTGAACTATAAATTACTCATGCGGTGGTACACAGTACCTACAGTGCTAGCAAAAATGTATCCGGGAGTAGATGATAGATGCTGGCGTTGTGAAGCTCCTGCTGGTAGCCTCTGGGAGTGCTCCATTTTGATTCCTTTCTGGTCAGGGGTGGTGGCGGGTATTGAAGAACTGACAGAGGTAGATATATGCAGACCTGAGCTAGCTCTTTTACATTTGAATGATTGGTCTAAAAAGAAATACCATGCTTCTCTGCCTAAACATCTTTTAAATGCTGCCAAAGCCTGTATCCCTGCCCTATGGAAACAGTCCTCCCCCCCACTTTATCACAATGGTTTAGAAGGGTGAACGACATTATGACGATGGAAGATCTTATCACCAGTCGGGATGGTAGATCGGATAAATTCCGTAAAACCTGGTTTTATTGGATACAATATACCACCACCCAGGCGTACCTTTTAGTCTACAGTGAGGTTGATAATGCTGAGGATTTATTTTGAGTAACGAGGCTGGTATTGAGATGATGATGACTATTTTGGATAACTGTATGTTTCAATGTTCAAAGCTTGTATGTATGACTGTTCATTGAATAAAAAATAAAATTATAAAAAATAAATTCCTTGCTGGCAGTGGGATACCCGAGCAGCTCTGTGGACTCTACAAAAGATTGTAAACAGACAGGTATGTTTTATTTCAGAAGAGAAATCGCCTGTCCCTGCATGCATTGCAACTTTTTTCATTCATTTACTTAAAAAAGAAACACTGGTTCCAAATCTACTGTTAGGAATATAAAGGTTTAAAAACATAGACACCCATACCTGCTACCAGGGGATGATAGGGTTATTAGCAAGCATCAATGAACTTTTGCTGTCGTCATGTAAAGTTGAGATGAAAGACAACAGTAGAAACGCCAATACAGGATAATGTACACAACCTCCTTCATGTTACACCCTTCCTAAAATCTATTCTGCAATGGAGCGTCAGAAAACTACATTTCCCAGCAGCCACTCTGTTTAAGTAATGGCGATTACATGGGCTGTCTCTGGCCAATCAAGCGAGAATCTGTGCTGTCTGCTTCTTAAGATTACAGACAGGAGGATACAGGTAGGACTGTACTGCAATTACTAGGCAGTGTTACCTGATGACCTTCTGTTATCTCTGTGGATGCTGTAGGTTTATTGGCTATGCTTTGGGTGGTGTAGCTATCATGTTTTTTTTTTGTTTAACTGATAATAGGAATGCTATATGGGGCTGTTAAAGTCTGGACTAGTTTCCTCCTAAATAAATTAAAACAGCCGTATGGACTGTATCTTTTTAGTACATGTATCCCTTCCAGGGGCATGTATAGTATGTATGTATAGTAAACTGCCCCTATTCCATCCTTTTCCTGTACAATTCCTGTTTCCTTCTGTAATGATTTTTTAGCCAACCTTGTTTTGATATTACATCAGATCATAGATGTAATTTCAGATAATAGATCATACCTTTTTAAAACAAAATATGTATATATAATGTATATTCAATTTAAATAGGGCATCATGAATTGCTATTAGTCCATCATAATTCTAGCCTGACAGATAATATTGTAACAAACTTTTGTTGTAGCTGTCAGTATGTGTATATTTTGAAAATTATTTATATGATACTTGGTAGTTGGATTTATAATTCAACAGATTAACTTTTTATTTATATTATGTCAATGAGGCAACCAAATCTCGGACACTGCAAGTAGCCTCTGAGGACACAAAATCTACTTTATCCTCCACCCAATAGAACCACCTGCTCAACAGACTCATTCTTTGATAGAACAACAGCATAGAGGTTTATTGACAATAACAATAATAGACTGTCCACTGCCTGGTGACCGCTACCTAACCTAGGGTAAGTTCAGCCTCTTCAGCTGTGGAGTCGGTACCTTTGACTCAGACTCCTTATGTTATGGTACCACCAACCTTGACTCCTCTAATTTAAAGATGCTGATGTATATTAATGTCCCACATTGATTGACACACGGCATACACAACAATTCATTACTGCCAAAGCTCAGCCATTGTAAAGCTATCTAAAGATGGTGCCTGCTGTTAGGAACCAGAACTCCTTGCCAGGAAACTTACCCTACCTGACCAGTCTGTAATTGCCAGCATGTAAACCAGTAAAATTTATGCCAAAATTTTAAACTTTTAAACACAAAAAAAGAAAACAAAGTTTTATTGATTGTTTTTATCATTAAGCTATACATTTGAAAATACTTGCAGATATAATGAGGATCAGGAACAACTTTACTTGTTCGAAAATATAAACTACATCATTTGCTGCCAAATAAAATTGTAAAAGTCTAAATGCACACAGGTGTCTGAAGCAGGCATGGGGTGATAAAGACCTCTGTTTTTACACATGTAGGATGTAATATTACTGTATAACCCTGATTAAATTATATCAACACTAACCAAATATTTCATAATCCTATCAAATGAATATTTTTAATGAGCCAAGTAAAATTCAGATCACAACGATGTATAACTGTTAGGCTGCAGAATAGCTCAGGTGAGTTTCATACTAGTGACAACTCTGATGTGGGCCTAATTAATACAGCAGTGAACTACTTCAAAATTCTCTGCAGAAATTTTTTTCAGCCGGGGGGGGGGGGGGGGAGGAAACAGGTGGTAAAAAAGTGGGTGGGGCTAGACACTCCTAATTATTTATACCATAGGTATCCAGTAACCCCTGCTATTGTGTCAGTGGTCCACCTACCCCCTAAACTTTGTTCCAACTTTCTAATGCCTGGCTTGTTAGATTGTACAATTTTTAATTTTTTTTTTGTATTATACCCCAACAGTCCTGTGTATTTTAATCCAACTCCCTGGAGTTCCATGTTTTAATAGTGCAATCCCTTGTAGTAGTGTAATATTGTGATCAATGTAGGTTAACAAATCAGGCTTAGTTCAAGTATTTTAGCAGTAAAAAAAATGCCCCTCCTGAGTGACTAATTGGCAACTGCTAGGCGGTAAGTGCTGGGCTTTTTCAGGCCTAGCAGTTTTTCAAGCAACAGTGGTTCCTGGCGGGAGGAAAGTGAGGGGTAAACGCAACCTTACTGCCAGTGTGAATTCAGCCTGATAGGACAGCCAGTGCCCTCATCATCACTGCCAAAAGCAAAAACTGCCTCTGAAATGTATCCACCTGTCGTGTGATATCTGTGTGTATAAAGTCTGTTTGTCAGATTCTGCAGCCTAACAACTAATTGTGTTCAATCCTTTAGATCTAAATTGTTGGTTGCAATTACCTAAAATGTTTAGGGTACACAGGGGACTCTCATAGCTACTAATAACCAACATTTGTTTTTTTTATTTCAAGAATTTCAAAATTTGGGGATCACGAGTTTAAAAACCTGTGGAAATTCAACATTTGGGTTGCTGTTTTATAAGAATGTGCACCTAGGAGCCCAAAATAGCAAATGCAAACTAAGGGCCCCCAGGACCACTTACATAGCAGGAAAAATTGGGTGGGGTCCCCTAAGTATTTTACCTACCTTTCACCAAACTATAATTGTAATATTATGCTGCCTTTTCTGCTTCTGTTCTTTGAATCCCAATGTATCTGGAATGGGGAGGTGCAAGAAGTACACCCCACCATTCTAGGGAAAGTGCGGATCAAAGAAGAGAAGCAGACGGGGTAATATAGTATGACAGTTAAAGATTTGTGAGAAATAAGTAAAAATTTAGGGGCCCTTCTCCAATGCTCTTTTCTATGTAAGTGGCCCGGGGGTCCCCAATTCGCATTTTTAATTTAGGACTCCCAAGGTGCACGCTTTAAATACTGCAACCCCAATGTTGTATTTTCACAAAATTTTACAATTCTCATCCCCATATCATGAAATTTGTAAAAGCTGGGGTGCTGAAATTGTGAATGGTGTTAACTATAAGTGTTTCCTGTGCACCCTGAAGTCATTATGACATACAGTTTAGGGTATATGAAGGTTTATACACAGAGAGCTGTAAGGCTGAGGAATGTGACATGCAGCATTTATACACACACTGCTCTGATGATGTCATTACACACGCCCACTGGGCAGATACATTGTTTACACAATGTTTTGTTTTTTTTTTCAAAAGACTCGGCACAGCTTTGAGATGGGGGAGGGACAGCCTGTGTCCTGATCTCTTCATGGCCTGTGGCCTGTCATGACTGTGGTCTCTTTACTCCGCCTGCCTCCAATCCGCTATCAGTTTTATCAGAGGAGAACGGAACAAGCAGAGTAGCCTCTCCGTTGTCTGTTCAGAGCTGCTGAAAATGTGCTGGGCGGAATAATCTCGGAAGGTGGGTGGCCCTCCCCCCAAAACCGGGCTGGGAAGAACTATGTACTTTATCATGAGAAATAGGACATTTTTACATACATTATGTTTTCAGAGCAATTTACATTTAATCAGAGTTGGTACATTTTTTCAGAGCAATTTACATTTAATCAGAGTTGGTACATTTTTTGCCAGCGCCAGGTACCCCAAATTTTCTAAATCATCTGATTGGACAGCTCCCTGCAGCTGGCACCATGCTCTTGCATGGCATTCCCAACACTGGTTCTTAAAGAACCGGCCTCTGTACATTTGACAGGTGGTGGCAGTAATTGGTACTAGTACTCTATTCATTCCCTTTGGGGCTGACAGTACCATACAGGGTCTCCCCAGAGGCAGCAGTTCCTGACCAGAGAAAGCAGTAAATGCACAGAAACCTGGTCACAGGTGTGAACCTAGCCGACCAATATGATTGATTACTATATCCCAACCTTTTCATGTTTTATTTTGTCTTGAATAATAGTGTTATGTTTCATAATAGAATTATTGAGCAAATGCCATTTTAATTGTTATAACAGTATCACTTACTGTAGTGCAATAATATAATAGTCAGATTTGTTTAGGGCACCATTGCATGGAAGGGCTTTGTCTATCTCAATAAAAGCATGTCTATTTAGCTATATGCTGATGCTTTGGATCAAAAAACCTAATTATCTGCCAAACTGCCACCATCACTGCCTCCCTGCTGTGTTGTAGTGGAGGAAAAGTCAATGATACTCACTATTTTGCCTCTTGCTTCCCAGTCTTCTATGGCTGGCATGCTATGACATAATTCATTGAAGGTGAGAGATGGGAAAGTGGGTTTACCAAGGATGTGAAATGTGTGGGTTAAGGTTGGGATTTGTGGGCACATCTGCTACTATATCACATGGTATCTAATACAACATACAGCTATAGCATCAGCTGACTAGTAAACTTCTGGGACATGAGCCAATACATGTGTGGTTTGGAAATGTAGCTATGTGAGTGACTAAGTTGCCTGCTGTATGCTGCCTGCATGCTTATTGCTGAAGATGAAGGAATTCCAGTTTAAGACACCAATTTAAAGATCACCAGGGGACACCAATTTAAAGATCACCTAAAAGTGCCTTGTAACAGTGGTGTAAGGGTGCATATATTAGAAGTGGACTGTTCTATTTCACATTGCCTATTATTGACATTATCATGTGAAATGGTACTGACATATTACACAGTCCATGGTCTTGTCGTTACCTGTTCCTCTTCAGAAACTCACAATCCAATGTCCCTTCCATAGCAATATGCACCTAACATAGTCTACAGCTAGCATTTCGAGAGGTTGTATTTTCCCTGACAGTGTCATTACAATACTGATGTGTATCTGTGGACAGATTTCTTGCAGTGTCATTACACTGAGATTTAAATATTTTAATATCTAGATATATTTAAATATTTATGTTTTCCTGACCTTTATAATACCCTTGAAATGTTGTGGACCTGTTGTTGTGCCAAATGGCCTCTTATTAGCTTTATTTGGACTTTTTTAGGCAAGAAAAAAAAACAATTAGGTAAAATAAAAAATTGTACTAACACACAAATAAAAACCACTGATAAAACAACATGAAATTAAAACTCTAAAATTATAGTCTAAAAATTAGGAAAACAGATGTTATGTATGTTGTACACTTTTCTGATGCATCTCCCCTTTTTCTCTACTTGTTTTACATTCTTCCAGTTATTTTAACACAGAGATCCTCGAGGGACCAACCTCACATTCTTAGGACATCTAGCAGAATGAAGAATATTGCCTGAGTTTCTGTAGATTCTCCAGAGTAAAGATGGTGTCGCATTGTACTAAGAGGGAGTAAAGAGGGGATGAACCAAACTGTACTGAATGCTAGATATTACATGCATGGTAAAAAAACAATCTTATAAAAAATATTTTGTATGGAAAAGAAACAAATCTATAATCTGTATATTTTATAGTATATTTTATATTATAAAATATTATCATTTAGCTTTGCTGCTGTTAATTTTACAGCTCTGACTTAGTAAAATGATCAGACCAATTTCATAAAGCACAATTTCTAATGAGATACATAATCAGGCTATTTGTGGGTGGTTCTGTGTCCCTTTTTTTTTTTATAGAGGATTGAGCCTAACATGCACATAGGACAACATATATCAGTACCAAAAGTCAAGGAAATGTTACAATTGCTATAAAAAATATAAAAATAAAAAAATAGATTTGCAGTGTACTACCCAGCAGCTTTTTCAGTTAGCAGATCAAATGGAAGTAAGTTGGCTTAGGACTGGGCATGTAGGGGAGTAGGGGAAGGGTTTTACACTGTATTTGTAATGTGAAAATTAAATTTCACATTAAATGTATTCTAATGCTATAGTCTGCATTAGTTTACTGTAACTATGTTGTACATTGTTGTCTTTTCTCAAGTTTATAGTAATCTACACATATGTGGCATTTTTCAGTTACTGTGAAGATGGCAGATCAAAGAATGGAGAATGAAACATTGCTACCCACACAGAATTCAACTTCAAATGAATTCAAGAATCTTCCTATTGCAGAAAAAGATACACCTGTGAAGGTAACACAGAAAACATTTATTAGGCAAAAGTTAGATGTCATCCATAGTATTCTCCCCACATGGTCGCCTTTATTTGCTAACCTTAATTTGGGGGGAAAAAATCTGTTTTTATATAGATAAATGCATAAAGATGCATAAATGACCTAAGTGTTTGTTTGGATTTCATGAATAAAATTTACATCAGTACCTATTTCATGAACATGCTTTCAAACTGCTTTGACATACTGGCCTGGAGACGTGTTAGAAAGAGCTCCTTCAAATTGGATGATCTTACTCCAGAGCTATCTCTTTCACAATGTTAACACTGATTATTTTTTGATAGAACACATTTCTTCATGATGATAAAGGATATGTTACTGACCACTGATCTCTTTTTTCGACTGTTGTTGAATATGATCCTTCTACCTATAACGGGGCAATTGATACATTACTTTTTTTTTATCAGAGTAGAAACCTTCAGGTGGAGATGGTCCTTGTACATGTCACACATGTTTTGCTGAACTCTGAGGAGCTAAGAAAATACATAGTACATTGTACTAAGAAATGTGGGTTATTATTTATTTATTCTGTTACTTAGGAGTTGATACACAGCAGGTCTATACTTAAGAGTTGTGCATTCAATTTAAAAATATGTCTCAAACTGGCCTATTCAAGCAGGCAACTGCACATGAATGTCCATCTTCTGAATCTTTTTTTCTTAACAGGATTTAGCACCCCATAATTGTAAAAATGAGGATGAAAAAACTTTTCTGACTGAAAAGAAACATGAAAAAGGTGTGTAGTTTTTTTTTTGTTTAACACATTCAAATTTCCCAGTTTTTAAATATTTTGGAAACGGCATACTGTATTTACTCAAATGTAATTTTTTCCAAATATAAACCAAGATAAAAAAAAACCTAGGTATTACCTGAAAATACAGAAAAATATTTTGACTCGAGTATAAACCTCGGTCGCTGCTAACAGTATTACAGTAATCAATAGAAATGCTATTAAAATTAACATGAATAAATCCATTCATGGTGTGTTATTTTCAGAACATTTATTTTAGAGGTAAAAATAAAATCACATGGGCTCAGTCTGTATATCTTTTTTTCCTCTTGAGTTTTCCCCCCCAGAAATTTTTTTCAGCCGGGTGGTGGTAAGCTGTATCTGGGTGGTAAAAAAGGGGGTGTGGCAAAATATGGCAAATTTAGTGCTCCTAGTTGTTTATGCCATGGGTAATCAGTAACCACTTATTGTTTCAGTGTTCTACCTTCTCCCAATGATTTGTTACAACTTTGTAATGCCTGCCCTGTTAGTATATCCAATTTTTCTGTTCTATGTATTTTGCCACAACTGTGCTATGCCGTGTATTGTGACCCAACTTCCTAGTTTTCTAAGTTTTAAGAGTGTATTCCTTTAGTGTAGTAGTGTAATAGTATAATGAATGTGGTGTAACAAGTTAGGCTTAGCTCATATTAGCAGCAAAAAACATTTACCCCTTCTGAGTGACTTCTGGCAACTACTAGGCACCTAGGATTGGTAACAGGCCGTAAGTGCTAGGCACCTAGGATTGGTAACAGGCGGTAAGTGCCTGGCTTTTTCAGAGCTATCAGTTTTTTAAGAAGCAGCCTAACTTCAGATGTGCTTCTGTGTCTATATTTAGTTAAAGTGAACTTTTGTGAAAACATTTTTTTTTCACTTGATTCTTTTATAAAATTAAACCAGCAGGCCCATGCTGGCTCAGCTTCCACTTTCTCTCTGATCCCCACTTGTACAGCCAGTGCAGCCTTGCAATGCGCATGCATTAGATTGAACATTAGATTTTTTTAAGAAAGCCTCTGAAGATGCATGCACACAAGGAGCAGTGCAGAGCCTTTTGGGATATGTGACACAAATATCCCAGGAGACTGCGGATTTCCCCTTTGGTACCCAAATGGAAGTGAAGACTAAAGGGGAGAGGTCCTCTCCACAAAGGTGTAAAAACAAAAAAAAAAAAAAACACACACATTTTTCTATTACGTAATGGAGAAAGTCACTCTTTAATATAATGTTAAAAATTGTGACATGCCTTAATAGCATCATGCATGTGATATCAGATTGGGACAACACAGACAGTGACCCCCTCTTATCACTGTCAATTTTCTATTAAAAAACACTGTCAGTGACGTTTATTCACAGTGTTTAATGATATCATTGGCAGCGCAGTGTGAATGCAATGTGAGTGTAAAAGCTGCTTGTCATATTCTGCAGCCTAACAACTCGCTGTGTTCAAACCTTCATATCTCCTAAACCGTTGGTTGTATTAACTTGAAATTTTTAAGGCACACGTGGAGGCATAGGAAACTGAAACTGTAGGAGCAAGTGGGGGACACTTGTGACTAAACCTTTCTAAAATGTAATTACTGTGGCATTATGGGAACATAAATCTCTACCTAGCAAAGTTTGCTGCCTGCTCTGTTACACATATCTGTCTGCATCTTACCTCAAACCCCAATTTCTCCAGAATTAAGAGGTGCAGGGGAACAAAAATATAGGTGGAAGTGGGAGACACGTGTGGCTATCACCTTTCATCATTACAACATTAAAAAAAAAACTGTCCACCAAAATGCACTTCCTTGTTACACATAACTGTAACCTTCCAGTACCTCAACCTTAATAAAATTTAGTGGGCAGAGTTAATTTTCTAATGATGCCATAGTGATGAAGTTTTAGGGAATGGTAGTCACAGATGTTCCCCACTTGTTCCTATATTTTTAGTTTTTTACACCTATATTTTCAGTTTTGTACCCCCCATCTCAGAGTAATTGGTGTACAAAGAAGAGAAGCAGACATTAGTTTCATAGGTATAGATTTCTGACAGGTAGGTATATATTTAGGGGCCTACCCCAATGCTCCTTGCTGTTACTGGCTCCGGGGTCCTCAATTTGCATTTTCAATTTAGGACTCCTAGTTGCACTTTTCTCTGAAACAGCAACCCCAAAGTTCAATTTTCATAACTTTTTACATTTGTGACCCCATATCTTGAAATTTTTTAAAGCTGGGGTGCTGAAATTGTAGTAACTAGTATCTACGAGGCACCCCTGTGCACACTGAAAATTTCTTTTCATTGTGACATACAGTTTAGGAGATATGGAGGTTTGTACACAAAGAGCTGTGAGGATGCAGAACGACATGCAGACTTCAC
This sequence comes from Pyxicephalus adspersus, assembly GCF_032062135.1. NCBI lineage: Eukaryota > Metazoa > Chordata > Amphibia > Anura > Pyxicephalidae > Pyxicephalus > Pyxicephalus adspersus. Next base: position 24,873,473 of record NC_092863.1, read on the forward strand.
AGACAGCTCTAGCAGTGGATACATTTCACCGGCTGATTTTTTTTTTTTTTAAATAGAAAACCCAGCTTGTGCTATGAAGGCTGAACTGTGTGCTCACCTCTCATCATTCATAGCAGCCAGGCAGAGCAACCGGCTAAAACCCTCTGGGGAGAACTATGCTCTTTTTCTAGGTTAAAGGATTTTGTACTTTTAAGTTTGGTATGATGTGTCACTTGCTCTTAAATGATCTTTTGTGCATGGTTGTTAGCCACTAGTAGATATTGCTGTGTCCTCCTGTAAGGTATGTAACAAACTAATGTCTCTTCTCAATAGCAAGAGTTCATTGAACACTTTACATAAGAACATTGCCATCCAGTACAGTGAGTCACAACTTTTTTATGGCATTTTGGATCAAGAAAGATAAATAATTCTTCTCAAATGAGGCTATTTATAAAGCAGTGAATCTGACATTTATTCATTCCCTGGTGGAGATTGAATTACTTCCAATGAAAAACATGGGCCTGGAGGATTCTCCACCAAGAAATGTTTTAGAGAATGTCAGGTTCACTGATTTATAAATAAATTATCTGTCAATAAAGCGTACCTAAACTCAACATTTTTACTTTACATAGAAGGGTAGACAACCTTGAGGTCTTATTCCATAAGACTACATTAAAGAAATAATAAGAATGGAGAACATCTTCTACAGGAAAGGGGGACAGAAATATTGGATTCCTGTGGCACACAAAGCCCCACCTCATTATGTGAGTACAGGTAAGGACAGCATTGATATGGGTTAGGATCAAGAGTCAAGTTCATTATATTGTTTCTTTCCTTCAGTCTTCAGTCTTGATAGTGGTAGCTTACTAAGCCCCATTATTCAGGTTTGCATTTAAACTTTTTGCTTTTATTTCAAACAGGTTCCTTCCTGCAATCAGTTAATGTTATAATCAAGTCTTCATTGAGCTTAAAAATCCTACTGCTTTTCTGGCATGCCTGCATCCAGCATCCCCATGTAGCCTTTTTTTTTGCCTGGATGACCACAGCGGGCTCACTACTCCCACACTCCTTGGACTTATAGAAAACCTCCCTATTTGGAGTACATGTCCTCTCAACTTAGGCTGAATTCAACTGCTGGAATCGGGAGACATTCCCTATATCATTTGATCCACTTTAGGTTTTATCCTTTCATTTTGTCTTCCTCTATCAATGTATAACTTATCCAGACCTCCATTGATATTGATTGTGAAATTCTACCCTTCTTGAACCCTTTCTCTAAAGAATTTTTTCTTCAACAACCTTAATGAATCTTCCAATGATACATGAGTCAGACAGTCAGTCCCCTAACAATTATTGCTGTCTGAACCCCTAAAAAGCACCTCAATATTTCTTTATTTGGGTCTACACCCATTCATTTTTTGCTTTTATTCTTGATCGGGCATACTATCAACACTGAAATGTAATGGTCTCCATTATGCCCTGAAGAAGCCACATGGGCGAAACGCGTCGGGTGGAGACCCAACTTCTCTGTCTCCTTGATTCCTGATACACGTTTGTAAAAAAAACTTTGTTGAAGGATACAGTGTATTACCCTCTGTTACTCCCATTTTTTATGTTTTTTATAATTCTTGTATATTTAATAAAAGTGATTTTTTTAATTTCATACAATACCTTTAAGTTTTTCTGTGTCGCAAGTAGCCTACTGTTCTGTCCTTACATTTTCTAAAAAATTAAAGAGAAATTGTCTTGTATATATGTGATATACATATTTTTTGCAGTGTCACCTATTGGTGAAATCAGGAATGACTATACCATACATTCCTGAATTAGGAATAGGTCAAACTTTAGTGTTCTTGAAGTACAACAATGTCATGATGTTTTGTTGTTATTATTTGGGGATGTGAGTGGTGACCATTTGTAAGTTACAACACACTCTGAATGGTCTGGATGAAATATCTTAGTACTTTTGATTTTGCTATTATTATTTTATTTTAATTACCTTATTGTGGTTTTTAGGTGGCATACATGGCATGGAGCACATAGATGACTACACTGCCAAATTTACTTTACCACCAGGACAAAAATTTGGAGTAAAGGTACCCTATCCATCCAAGGAAGCAATCAAAACAGTGTCCAATGAAGGATCATGGAAACAAAACCCAGTGTATATTTCACATGGCTTTAGCAGTGTAGTTTACGCAAGCACTGCTGCAGCTGGTACAGAGAGCAATGACGTCAATGCATTCATCTATGAGAGTTCAGACATACCACAGCGCGATACTGAAGCAAACACTAACACTGGACATAAGCACTTACCTTATCCACTAACCTTTTACCGTACCGAAAGAAAATGCATAGAATATAAACCATATGGGTGTAAGTATTGCATTCGTAGATTTGCCCATAGCTCAAGTCTTTACCGGCATCAAAAAAGCCACATGGAAACAAAGCTTTATAAATGCATACAATGTAATAAAGCCTTTACTAGCGTCTCAAATCTTAATGTCCATTGCAGAATTCATACTGGGCTGAAGCCCTATGAGTGTAGCGATTGTGGAAAGAAGTTTACTCGCAAATTTGGACTTGATCAACACTTAAAAATCCACAGCCAAGAGAAATTATATATTTGCTCTCATTGTGGAAAGACTTATACTGACTACTTCCTTCTCATTAAGCATCAACAAATGGAAAGAGCTACTGTGCACTTGTCTCTTGAGAAATAAAGCATGTGTGGCAAAAATTTGTATTTTGTGTTTTCATGTCTCACCAAAACACCAGAGACAGTTTACACCTATTGTAAAATAAGACCTAATGATTTATTTATTAAGAAATTATGTCTTTTTTTACTTTTATTCTTTATTCATAATTCTTGTAAATTCATAATGCACCCAGTATCTCATGCTGCACTTTGGTTATGTTGCCTATCTTCCACATGTACCAAGGACAGTTTCTGGGGAAGTCAATAAACCTAACAGCATGTTTTTGGAGGTGTCGGGAAAACTAGAGTGCCCGAAGGGAACCCACATGAACAATTTTCCCTTTGATAAATAGGGTTTGAAATGTCCTACAGGTTAAACAAAACATGATTTAGTAGCCAGAGAAGCTTGCAGACACCCATAGGGGACAACCAAATGTCTGACCAAATGTTACTAGTGTCTCGGTTTTTCCGAATGAACTTTAAAATGTAAGGCTCACAGGTGATAGGTGGGAATTTTGATCAGCAGTACTAGAGCAAATAAAAAAAAGAATTGGGGAGGAGGGTCATCTTGACTGTGGCAACGCATCCCAGCCATGATATGAGATAAGATTTTTATTTTAAACATTTTAAAATAGTTGCCTATAATAAACAACTAAATGTGTGTCAAAATGTTCTAAAGATTTTAGGGAATACTGTGCGGTACAATCCAACATTAACATTGCAAAAAAATTACATATTTTTGACAATATGTACCTTTAGGTACATGTTGTAAAGATATATATAGTTCATAGGTCATATTATAGTTATCCTCTTTAGAAAATTTAACTTGAACTCCTCAGTTACCTAACTTGGCTGGTGACTGATAGGACTATCACTGGTGCCAACATCTAAGCAGTTACAGCAGCAGTAAGAGTGTAAACAGATTTACTCCAGAATGAAGAACATTAAAGGAAATACCAGTAAAATGTATTTACTTTATAGGATTATTGGATTTTTACAGGGGTACTGGTATATGTTGCATAAGTGATTTTATATTTTTACTAGAGTTTATGGATGCTTGCTACTGGGACACTTTTAGATATTAAAAAAAAACAGTACTTACCTCAAGAATTCTGGTTTTAATTCACGCATTACCCTGAACTAGGATCCTGATCCAGGGATGTGGTTATATCGTTCAAAGTACCTGCACAGAAGATTGCACCATGTTTAGTAATGCGGTGATTAAGTCTACTTTCAAAGAAATGATTTTAAGGATGTGTGTAGAAGAGCATAGACCTGTCAACTGACAGAGCAGAGCTCCAGTTAGTTAATGTTAGATACATTGAAAATTTCTTTTACCAAAAAAAAAAATTTCTACCTGTTTGCCTATGAGGCCCATCTTTTTGAATTCCTAGGAAATGGCTAGATCAACTATGTGTAAGTATGTGGAATTAGGCGCATCCTGATTGTGATCTGTGCTGTTCAGTCCAAGCCTAATTATGCCTACACTCCCAAGCTTAATCAGTTTCGCCCATCCCGCCAGCCAATCAGGAAGTAGCCTCTTAATCATTCCTGGTGATATAGCTAGCTCAGACATAGCACTCAGCGTTTGTGCAATGTGTCTCCACTAGTGCCAAGCCCCCTAGCTTCGCTGAGCATTTCCTCAACACCTGTTGAATAATTCAATGCTTCCCCTGTCTAGCTCCTGTGTTAACCCCTTGTTGCCCAGTCTGTTGTTTCCCAGCCAATTCCTTTGTGCTGTTCCAGTGTTCATCCCTGAAATTATCCCCCTGTCACGTGTCTCCTGGTGCTTCCAGTGTCTCCTGTGTTCCCTGTGTCTGCGGTGTCTCCTGTGTCACCTGTGTCTATTTCCCCGATCCCTGGTATTTGACTCCTGGCTTTGTGACCTGACCTCTCTTGCTTGCTGCCTGCCTCATCCCAGGCCTTCCTTGGCATTTTTTCTGCTTAGTGATTTTGTTACCATGTATCATCCTGCCCACCTGGTGTGCCCAGCATTGGTGTGACCGCAACCTGGCAGTAACAAGCAGTGCAACATCCTCACCACAAGAGGCTCTGGAGAAGACCTGGTTACTGCTTAGACTCTGTGCCTTGGCCCTTCCCAGGGCTCACACCACTTCTGTGCAAGCCGTAGCACCCCTAGTGGCCCTTGGGGAAGCATGACTGTTTGCACGAACCATAACTGCACCCTTCCAGGCCTCAGCAGACTCAAACTAATTCTTTACCCAGAGGCTAGACACCCAAATCAAGGGCCTTCACCAGCTTCATACTCTTACTACTCACCTGGATCTGTTTCTGGCCTCCTCCAGTCCACATACTGAACCTCCAGTCCATGCCCAGTCTTCTTATATCCCACTGGTTTCTGTGCTTCACCTGCTACCCTACAGTTGTTCACTGGGGATCCCAAAACCTGCTGTGACTTCATTAACTGTTGCAATATCCATTTTGAGCTACAGCCACACAATTTTCCCTCTGACTGGGCTAAGGTGAAGTATTTAATCTTGTTTTTCAGAGAGGCCTTGCGGTGGGCGTCCCTTCTCTGGGAAAAGAAGAATCCAGTGACTAATAGCATTGAAGCCTTCCTGGTCCTCTTAAAGAGGATCTTTGATGAACCAGCTCATGCTTCCTCAGCCGCTGGTGCACTCCCTCGTCCCTGCCAAGTGTCACTTACTGCCGGACAAAGCGCGGTCAAATTTCAAACCCTGGCAGCTGAGGTAGGGGTGTTTCTTCAACAACACTCTCCAGTAATTGATTGGTCACTCTGTGGATCCCGAAAATGAGCTATGTTTTAGAGGGTCCTCCTCACAAGGTCACTATTTTCACAGACCATAAAAACCTCCAATACCTAAAGTCTGCTCATCACCTTAACCCCCTTAAGCTCAATTGTCCCTGTTCTTTTACCATTTTGGTTTTGTAATTACCTTTAAACCCGGTTCTGCTAACTGCCGAGCTGACACAGTATCCCGCTTCTCCTATCCACAGGATTCTGAGACCATTGCTGAGCCAAAATTTATACCACCGGCCTGTATCCTTGCCTTGACCTCTGTTCAAGAATCTCCTATTTCCCCAGGTAATACTTAGGACCAAAATATTACATTTGGCACATGATTTTAAACTTTCTCGTTACCCATGTGTTCACAGAATGTACAGTTTTTTCTCTTGCCTGTACTGGTGGCCTTCGTAAGGATGTACCATGTCCAGGCCTGTGCTGTCTGTACTCAGACCAAGTCATCTACCGGTGCCTTGCTTTTCCCTCTACCCATTCCCAAAGAGCCTTGGTGTCACCTGTCAATGGATTTTATTACGAATCTTCCACCTTCCGATGGTTGTACAGTCATTTAGGTGGTCATGGATCACTTTCCCAAAATCGCCCATTTAGTACACCTTCCTGCTTTACCATCAGCAGCTAAGTTGATGCCAATCTTCTGTTGTGAAATTTTTAGGTTTTATGGTACGCCCACACATATTGTATGTGATCGGGGGGGTCAACCTACCTTTCGCTTTTGGAAAAGATTTTGCAAATCCCTAGACGTTTCTGGGGATTTCACGCCTATCACCCACAGACTAATTGGCAGAGAGTTAATCAGGCCTTGGAGCAATATTTTAAATTCCTTGTTTCTGCCCACTATGACGACTGGGTAGCTGTTATTATTGACAGAGTTTACCCACAACAACCATGTCAGCTCCAGCACTAAAGAATCCCTATTCTACATTGCCTAGGGCAAAAATCCTTGCTTCCCATTTCCTATACCCTGCTCCACCAAAGTACTTGGACTCAGTGACTTTACTAGTATCTGATCTTCTACCTGTGAGAATCTGAAACACGCAGCTCTCAGACTCAAGAAATTTGCAGATGGGCATTGCCTCAAAGTACTTCCTTTACAACCAGGGATAAAGTCTGGCTCTCCACAAAGAACATCTGTTGCAAAGTCCTTTCTCTGAAGTTTGCTCCTCATTTCATTGGACCTTATCTTATTTCGGCTTTGGTTAATCCTGTCTGTTATAAGCTACGCCTTCCACCACATCTCAAGTTACCCAGATCTTTCCATGTATCTACTGCTGCACCTGATTCTTCTCAGGAATATGAAGTCCATCGAATTTTGGATTCCAAAATTTCTCCCAAAAAGCCCATGTAAGTGATTGGCTGGAAAGTTTTGGTCCAAAGAAGAGATTGTGGGTTTCAGCTGCAGGTGTGCCTGCTCCTCTTTCTGCCAAAAAGATCCATCTTCACTTCCATCTGGATCCTGGACCTTGGCGGGTGGGGAGGCCCCTGTAAAAGGGGGGTTGTAATGTCACACTTACCTCTTCTTCACTAAAGTACAGGCACCTCCGCCTCTCACCTCTCTCCCTCCGCACATGCGGGCAGTTCTGACTCTGGGCATGCCTGCACTCCCAAGATTTATCAGTTTTGCCCCTTCTGCCGACCAATCAGGAATTAGCCTCTTAATCATCCCTGGCCATTTAGCTAGCTCAGACACAGCACTCAGCCTTCGTGCAACATGTCTCCACTAATGCCGATCTCCCGATCTCTGCCGAGCAGTTCCTGTACACCTGTTGGTTAATTCAGTGCTTCCCCTGTCCAGCTCCTGTGTTAACCCTTAGTTGCCCAGTCTGTTGTTTCCCAGCCATTTCCACTGTAGCTGTCCCTCAAAGGGGGTCCCAATCCAATGTCCCTACCATAGTCATATGTCTTTAATACAATAAAAGACAATTTTGAGGAGAAGCTAATTACCTTAACTGCAGGTTTTTGGACTGTGGGAGGAAACAGGAGTACCCAGCGTAAACCCACACAAACACGGGGAGAACCTGCAAACTCCATGCAGATAGTGTCCTGGCTGAGATTCAAACATGGGACCCAGAGCTACAAGGGCCAGGATGAGCCACAATGCTGCCCGCTATAGCCGGTGTTTGCGGATTAGGTGACGCTTCACAAGTCAGGATGAATTTGAAAGCCAGGCAAATCTTCTTCGAGACAGGTTACTTCTCAGAGGCTATAGTAAAAATTTGCTCAAACGCTCATTTAATAAAGTCAAAAACTAGGGCAGACATACTTTACTATATGGCTAAAAAGATAATTCTACTGGTAACACAGTTAAAACAGTTACAGGATGCTCCCACCAACAAGTTAGATTTTTGATTTAAAAAACATTGAGAAATACTCACTTCTGATTTGTTTCTAAATTAATTTTTCTTTTTACGTAATTCATTTTTATTAAGAAACAGAGGAGAAATATACAAAACAAAATACAGAACATGGTAATATAGACATACAGTAGAATTGGTTACATATAAAAATTATTCATGAAAAAATTTTCAAATACAAAATGTGGGTAAACCAAATATTATAACATGTCATAAACTTTAAAGAAGTAATATATTCCAAAGCTACTTTTAAAAACGGTAACTGCGCCGAGCAGAAAACTATATACAGTGGTACCTTGGTATAAATCCGCTTTGGAATAAGTCCAACTTGGTATAAGTCCTATTTGGACACGAAAAAATTTTGCTCAGTATACAACCTTTGCTTGGTATACAACCTTTTTGCCATAAGCCATGAGCCATAGCATCGTGCACTACCCTTATTTACCTCTCTGCAGAGAAAGCCACGAGTGCCCATGAGCGTCGGTACGCCAGTTGCTACCATTCAGTGAACAACCTGCGCTAAAACTCTCTGTGAATTACATAACATCTCCTCCTCCTCCCTTCTCAGCACCATCCTAGTAGGCACTCGATTCTTCTCAGCAAGGTAAAGTGAGGTTAAAATTTTATTTATTTCATCTAATTGCTTTTGTATTTATGTATTTTAGTATTAAGCGGTGTTTAAATTATTTCATACAGCATCATCAATGTATATTATGCCAATAACAATAGGATTTTTTTTTCATGGGAATGGATGAATCATTTTCCTTTTATTTATTATGGGAAAAATTTGTTTGGTGTAGGTCCTGTTTGGTATCCAAGGATCTGGAACTGATTAGGTACTTTTACCAAGGTACCACTGCATAAATAAAATACAACAGGTAAAGTGGGAAGACAAAAGAGAGGAAAAGTAGGGTAGAGAAAGAGTAGATCTAGTTTAACCAGTTAATCAAATACATCAGAATGGTACCTTGAGTGAAAATATTCCTTAGGCAATCAGCAGTGGGAACTCGTCCGATTCTACAAAATATATCCACACTGACCATGTGGTCAAGAAAACGTCATTCCGATCATAAAAATGTGCCATCAACTCCTCCGTACACTGTATGCGTGATAGTTCTGCTGCCCATTCCTTCAGGGAAGGGGTCCTATCTTGACCCCAGTACCAAGGAATAATCGCCCAGGCAGCTGCTAGGAAAAAACGGAAGAGACCCTTCTTGGCCGAGCACGTGGACCTAGGCAACATAGACAGTAACCCAATGACAGTAACCTCCTGAACGGTAATAAGTAGAAAATTTAAAATGAAGAAAGAAAAGCTGTTTTTGTTTAGGCAAAATTACAACTGTATTAACCCCCAAGCAGTAATCCCGAGTGACTCGGGGTGGATTTTCTGGTCAAAAAGATAATTCTACTGGTAACACAGTTAAAACTGTTACAGGATGCTCCCACCAAGTTAGATCTCCATTTAAAAAACATTGAGAAATACTGATTTCGTTCTAAATTTATAATTTTTTTTTACGTAATTAATTTTTATTAAGAAACAGAGGAGAAATATCCAAAACAAAATACAAAATGGAAATTCAATATTGCATGCCACCAATGGCCATTCTCAATCCCTCAAAAGAAGTATCCCATATAGCCAATATGTGAGACTCCGCAGGAACTGTTCTAATGACGAAGATTTCAGGATTGAAGCTAAAGCACTGCAAATAAGACTCCTAGCTGGAGGTTACCCAAGAAAACTCTTAAAGAAGTCTTTTCAAAGAGCATATAACAAGTCTAGGACAGAACTCCAATCAGACAAAAATACACAACAACTTACCTACAAGTCACAAGGTATTCCTTTAGTGACTAAATTTCACCAGAATCATGAAATGCTTTTGAATATTTGCAGTGAGCACTGGCACTTATTAGTATCAGAACATCAACTATGCAAATTTCTTTCTAACAAACCACAAATTATCTACAGAAAATCCCCCTCTTTGAAGGACCATTTGGTACATAGCACCAATGGAACTTTCTGATGTGGGAAATGTTCCCAATGCAAATGAGTGAATGAAGCATTATGCTTTACACTTCCCAATGGACTAGTCCAGCACCCTAACGCGTACATAGATTGTACAACTGAATCTGTAATATATTTGATTACATGAGAATGTGGATCATTCTACATAGGCAAAACTAAAAGGCAACTCAAGAAAAGGATCTACGAGCATATCTATTCAATAACCTCAGGCAAGATAACACCAATTAGTTACCACATTGGCACAAAGCATAAATATAACTCAAGAGTGATCAAATTCTATGCGTTAGAGCATGTGCCTGCCAACCCACGTGGTAGTGACACTGACATAAAATAATTGAGATGTGAAACCAAATGAATTTTCAACCTGCAAGCAACTAAAAAAAGGGCTTGAATGATATCATGAATTTCAAACCTTTTCTATCCAGTTAAATTTTAACTCTTTCCTCTGTTACATACTATCCTAACAATACCCCTCTTTGTACCATCTTGGTACGCTGACATACACACGATATACAATCAATCTCGTATAATTACGATCTAATATGACCAACAAATCATTCCCTCTGCTATAGATCTGTGTATGTATTTTCTTCCTAATCAAAAGAAATTGAACTAGGTAGGTTGGGGGGCCGTATCAGACCCCACCCCTGACAGACATGGTGGTGTCACCTTTGGGAGCTAATAGGTTTTGCCTCATTCACCATCTCTCATACCCACCTGGAGGGTCAGTGAATGAGGCCATTGATCCTGATTTGTGTTCAGTCCAATACGCCTCTTTTGATTGCGCGGTGGGATGGGTGCAGCGTTATTGGCAGGGTTGCCTGTTGGCAAAGGTGGATGTTGAAACCGCATTTCGCCTGTTGCCGGTTCACCCAGCCCCAGCATGGGCATGCATTGGGAAGGAGCTTACTTTGTTGACTGATGCCTGCCCATGGGTTGTGCCATCTCATGCTCACTGTTTGAGACCTTTAGTACTTTTTTGGAGTGGGTTGTGCGGGATCTGGCAGGGGTAATTCACTATTCGGATGACTTCCTCTGCATCTGTCCGCCGCAGTCAAAGTTCTGTGGGGTGTTGTTAGGGACTATGCAGTACATTGCGGATTACTTTGGAATTCCACTGGCGAAGGACAAGCAATTGCAGTCACTCTTGGGGAAGCTCAACTTTGCATGTCGTCTAATTCCGATGGGCAGGATATTCTCGAAAAGATTGCCTAGGGTGACGGTGGGGGTGCACTCACCAGTGCATTATGTACGGTTGGGGCAAGAGTTAAGGGAGGATTTAAAGCTTTGGAAAGCATTTCTGGAAAAATTAATTGGAAGGTCAGTATGGCAGGGAAGAACAAGAGTTGACATGGAGCTTTTTACAGATGCGGCTGTATCTGCCAGGTATGGGGCCTACTTTCAAGGGAACTGGAGTGTGGGCCCGTGGTCTCTGGAGTGGGCCGACGCAGGTTTGCTTTCCAATCTGGCACTGTTGGAACTGTTTCCTATAGTGTTGGCACTGGAACCTGGGGGTCATAGGCTAGCGATTAAGAGAGTTCGCTTTCACTGTGACAACTTAGGTGTAGTTCAGGTCATTTACAGGTTTTTGGCCTCCTCCCCTCCTGTTATTCGGTTGAGGAGGAAGTTAGTCTTGCAGTGCATGATGTGGAACATCTTTATTAGTGCAGTGCATATTCCAGGGGTGTCCACAGGCTTGCTGATGCTCTGTCTCGTTTTCAGTGGGACACGTTCCATTTGTTGGCGCCAGAGGCGGATCAGCATGGACATCCCTGTCCGGAGGGATTATGGAAAATTGCGCTGGATATGGTCTTCATATGGTAGAGTATGGCAGGATTCGTAGGACCTTTGCAGACAATTGAGGTTGGATGGACAGGAACTGGAGTTTGATGATGTGATCCTCTTTTGGGTATGTCGTTTTATTGGGGGAATATGGGTTTCAGGTATTAATCAATGGATGGAAGCGATTGGTTTCCTTGATTTCACAAAGAATTTCCTGGTTAGGCAGGCGCTGAAGGGTAGGAAGGGTACAGGAAGGGAGAGAGTCAGCGGGATCGGCGGCGACCAGTAACGTTTCAACTATTGTTGGACATGATGGAGAGCCTTAGGGGGATTTGTGTTGGCCAGTATGAGGTGTTATTGTTTACAGCAGCGTTCTCCCTCGCCTTTTTTGGGGCTTTCAGGGTGGGTGAGTTGGTAAGTCCTACTAAGACTACCTGGGGGGTTTGTTGCGGGGGGATGTGTTGGTGACAACAGAGGGTAGCATTTCAATCTGGATTAGGAGGTCAAAAGTCGATCAGAGAGGAAAAGGGTTTGGCTTTACTTTTGAGGCAATTCAGGGTTCCAAGACCTGTCTGGTGACAGCAGTGCAAGATTTTAGTTTTTGACTGGCCTGGCCTGTGAGTAAAGCTTGCTGGAACATTTGTGTTGAGTTGGCTGGGTTTGCCACCAACTGGTAGAGAGGAATCTGTCTGCCTGACTGACTGGCTAGGATTTATTTGTTTTGTTTTATCTTATGCAACCTTTTAATAAAACTGACTGCGGGTCAGTTTTAAACCTAACTACTGTCTCCAGTTTGCTTCATCGACCTCTCCTGCAGTCTGAGAGTACCTCTTACCCCAGAAAAGGTGATCCCACAAGAGTGGTATACCACATATGGTGCAGGATGCGGGCACCTCCCTAATTGTACTCTAAAATGGAGGATGTGATGAAATCGTTGATTCAGGCATCTGCGGCCCAGCAGCATGCTACAGCAGTGCAACAAGACACCAATCGCCAACAGAGTAAAATGATGAAGCTGTTGTCTGCCCAGATTGTTGCAATATCAGGGGCCCAGCAATTGGATCACAGTGTCTTTAAGGAGGTAGCTCTACGCCTGGCAAAGTAAAGTGAGGACTCCGCCATACCAGTACAAACTGTCAGTAAGACTATTGGTGCAAGTCACGTTCTGTGGAAAATGACAGTGGCCGATGATATGGAGGCTTACCTTGCTACTTTTGAGAGGATTTTGGTGCGTGAAAGTTGGCCCAAGGAACAATGGGACAACTTTCACAAATGTATGATCTTATATACCTTATAAGGAAATGGCTACAACCAGAGTGCTTATCGGCTCAAGAGATAATCAAGTGTGTCGTTATGGATTGGTATCTAAGAGCACTGCCTGCCAGGAGGAGCTGGGTAACCCATGGAGACCCCAAATCAGTGGACCAGCTTGTGGAAATGGTGGAGAGGTATAGTGTAGCTAAGGAGGGGTTAACTATTCCCATGAAGAGAGATCTCAAGGAACCCCTGGTAAGACTGTTTTAGGGAATATAGGTCCGGGGAAAAGTAATAACTGTTTCAGACTGTTTCAGACTGTAGGCACAAGGCCTAGGGAGGGGCCAAAGAGTGACAGGTAAGGTCCAAGTGGCCTTTGAGAGGACTGAGTCAGGAAAATTTAAAATGTCCAAAAAACAATGAGCCAATGCAATGTGATTTTCTGAAAAAAACATATGTCTTTCTTTGCTCAGGTGGTGTGTAGTGCAGCTAGACAAAGCAGTCTTGAGAAACAAATGTGTGTTATGTCAGTTGAAAAACCTGTCACTGCTTTGCTGTACTCAGGAAGCGTAACCCTGGTAAAAGCTGACTTAATTTGTCCCTCCAAATACCAACCTAACACTATAGGGGTCATTTGTATACATAGTGATACCCGTGACTACCAGACTGCTGTGGTCAAACTTGATACCCCTTGGGGCTTGGTCACACATATGGTAGGTGTGGCTCCCTCAGTTTCATGGCACCATAGTGGGGAGGAATTTTCCAAAATTTTGGAAGTTGTGAGAAAACGGGTCAGGAGTATGGGTCCCCTAAAGGCCAGCCTGTTGGAATCAGCCCTGTCCCAGTTGACCGTGATCCAGAAGGAGAAACTGTAGGTGTGACCAATGAAGGCGATATATCCTTCCCTTAATGGCTAAAGGCCAAGAAGAGGTGGAGTGAGTTGCTGTCACAGTGTTCACAATGCTTTGCCTAGTTCTGATGCTGCAGATACACATGATTTTATGCCTGATTTGGAAGTGAAAAGAGATGATTCTCTTTCTGAGCAATTTGCAGATCCCACGCTGAAGTAGAACGCAGGAAATTGTAAAAGTAATTGATGGCAAACCTGTTGATGATGATATGGGACTGTCCTTTCCTTACATTGCACTGAGGAAGGAATTGCTGTGTCAAGTGGTGAAACAAAATGATGATGTGATCAAGCAATTCATTGTTCCTAAGCCTTATAGAAAGACCGTATTGGATCTTGCCCATGGGCATATAATGGGTGGACACTTGGGGATGGAGAAAACTGGAGAACAGATAACCCAGAAGTTCTAATGACCTGGGTTACACAAAGACGTCCGGGATTGCTGTGAGTCATGTCCTGAGTGTCAGTATTCAGCTCCGATGCCCCATTATTGCAGCCCCCTCGTACCTTTGCTAATCATTGAAGTACCCTTTGAAAGAATTGGCATGGACCTGATGGGTCCGCTGGTAAAATCCACCCAGGGTCATCAGCATATACTGGTCATAATAGACTATGCCACCAGATATCCCAAGGCCATTCCCTTAAGCAATGCCTCTGACAAAACTATCACCAAAGAATTGGTGCAGGTATTTAGGCGTGTGGGTATCCTGAACCAGCTGCTAATAGATCAGGGTACACTGTATCCCGTGTAATGAAGGAGCTCTGTAAACTGTTTAAAATTTCGCAACTCCGCACTTTTGTCTACCACCCACAAACTAATGGATTAGTGGAAAGATTTACCGAAACCCTAAAGAGTATGTTAAAAAAAGGTGGTAGAAAAAGATGGAACTTCTTGTTACCTTACCTGATGTTTGCTATAAGGGAAGTTCCCTAGTCATTTGCGGGCTATTCACCTTTTGAGTTGATGTATGGCAAACACCCCCGCAGCCTATTAGATATAGCAAAAGAAACCTGGTAGGGTCAGACCACGTCCTATAAAATCATTATAGAACACATTTCTTTGCGCAAGCCCAGGAGGCCCAGAACAGGGTTTTTGATAGAGGAGCCAAAGTTTGCAACCTTATCCCAGGAGGCAGGGTGCTAATTTTAGTACCCACGGTGGAAAGCAAGTTTCTTGCTAAATGGCAGGGGCCTTTTGAAGTTATGGAAAAAGTCGAGGGGATGAATTATAAAATCCGTAAATCACGGAAAAGGAAACCCGAGCAAATCTATCACACTAACCTCATCAAGCCTTGGAAGGACAGGGAAAGGTTGGTAGCCATGCCAGTCCCAAAAAGCATTTCAGGTCCCTGACTGGTCGAGCCCAATTGTGCTAATTCCAAGGCCAGATGGAAGCATCAAATTTTGTAACGACTTTGGAAAACTTAACAGTGTGTCTAAATTTCATGCTTACCTTATGCCATGGGTGGACGAGCCTATTGACAGGTTGGGAATAGCTCGATACCTGACTGCCTTGGACCTGACAAAAGGCCATTGGCAAGTACCCCTGACTGAACATGTCCCATATGATGGACCAGGTATTTGCAATGGGGGGCCCAAGAGGGGAAAGTCAGCCTTAGTCATTCTGTGGGGGACTGATTTCTTTATTGCATGGGTGCCCCCAACTGTCCCTTCCATAGGAGATGAGATCACCTCTGGTCTAAAGGCTAATGGCACAGTATCATCCAGGGGGGAATATGGGGCATCAGGTGAATAAGCAATCCCCCCATCATGATGAGTCCCAAGAGAGGGCGAATCCCCAGATCAGGGGGAAAAACTCACCCCAGCACGGTCTTCTGCTTCCCGGTCATCTGCTTCACAATCCTGGGTGATCTGGCCACCCACTGCTAAGTCGGGAGAGGTATCAGCCTGGTCTGCTGCTGAATGAGGGTGGAGTGCAGCCGGAGACTCCTCTGCACGCCATATGTGCTGGGGAGAAGAGGAAGCCGGCTCCATCTTAGAAGGCTGAGGAGCCGCAGGGAGCATCTCCTATGAAAGCCCGTATCAAGGTCTGAGAAAAGCTGTGATGCTGTGTGGGGGTGGGGGGAAGCCTCCTACCCTTGGATCGCTTCAATTTGCCCATTATTAAGGATCAGGTGCCAGCTGAGCTGCAAATATCACGCTGGTGCCGTCAGAGCAGGAGAATCAAGCGGCCATCTCCGGAGACCGCTAAGCCACGCCCCCCAATGGAAATGACTTTGAGACCTCATCGCCAGTAAGCGGGCGCGTATTTGGACAATATAATCATTCACAGCCCTGACTGGGAAACCCATCTGCCTCAGGTACAGGCCGTAATAGACACCTTCAGGAAAACGAGATTGACTACCAACCCTAAAAAGTATTGTATAGGCATGGAGGAAGCCAAGTACCTGGGGTATGTCATTCATCGAGGTGTGATTAAGCCCCAAATTAATAAAATCGAGGCGATTCAAAAATGGCCCCAGAATATAAATAAAAAAAGTCAGAGCCTTTTTTGGAACTACCCGCTATTACAGGTGCTTTATTCCCAATTTTCCTTCGATTGCAGCCCCATTGACAGGCCTCACTAAAGGCAAAGGTTCCGTCATGATTAAGTGGAACCCCGAAGCTGTGTGTACAACCAGTGTTGGTGACTCCAGACTATACAAAAGAGTTGTTGTTCAAACTGATGCCTCTGAGGTGGGACTAAGTGCGGTACTGTCCCAAATATAAGACGGGGAAGAGCATCCAATTGTGTACCTGAGCAGGAAACTGAAAGTACATGAGAAAAATTATTCGATTGTAGAAAAAGAATGGCTATCAAATGGGCTTTGGAAGCCCTTAAGTACTATCTGTTGGGTAGGAAGTTCAGACTAGTCACAGATCACACCCCTCTAAAATGGATGTGCGACAATGAAGAGAAAAACAGTCGAGTGACCAGGTGGTTCTTGTCTCTCCAATCATTTAGGATTACAGTGCCATAGAGACCTGGTAAACTCCAGGATAATGCAGATGCTTTGTCACAAGTCCACTGCCTTTTAGTGTCGGTTACTCAACCATGGTGGCTTGAGCAGAGGGGGGGATATGTGACTTGGCGAGTCATCTTTGAGGTAAGGTATATTTCTCCATGTTTCCTCTCCTATGGGAGAAATTAACCAGCAACCTGTCTGCTGGGATTCCAGACCTGGGTTTGCATGTCATTTAGAGGTGTTCTGATCCAGGCCAGAATTTGGTTTTGACTGGCCTTTAATTACAGCACAGCTGTGAGCAGCAGGTAAGAAGGGAAAGGAAGGAAGAAAGCTCTCTCTGACCTGAGACACAAGAAAGCTGCCTGTAAGAGCCATTTTTGTACCACATGTAAGAAAAGGTTGCTGAGCAACAATTTGTGTTGAGTTGGCTGGGCTAGCCACCAACTGGTAGAGAGGAATCTGTCTGCTGTGCCTGACTGGCTAGGATTTATTTTGGTTGGTTTTGTTTTACCTTATGCAACCTTTTAATAAAACTGACTGCAGTCCTTCTATACTCCTTACACAAACTGAACCGCTCATTGCTGTACCTGGTTCCTGTCTACTACACCTGTCCAGTGAAGTCACAACCCCCCCCACCGTTGCTTTGGGTGATCCCACATACAAAAATTCAAAACTCACACACAAAAGCAAAATTATACTCCTTACAGTTCCCTTCCTTTTATCCCTAAACAAAGGATAACTACTTGACTTCATACCTTTGTTCCTTTACATGCAAATAAACAGCCTCAGGTTCTTCATCATACATAACTCGAGGAAGCTGGATGATTCTAGATTTGCATATTGACAATAACAATTTTTCCAGGGAGTCATAGGTTTTACAGTTATTACAAAAGTTTTACGGGTCATGGGATAAACGTATATCACTTTCAATAACATCAGTGTCATTATAGATATTGCTAAAAACTCCAAGCAGTATGCTTACTGGAGTGGAGACAGCAATCAAACAGGACGTTAACATATCTTATGCATATCAGATAGGCAAAAACTAGAACTATTATATATTTCTTTGGCAAGACGTTTCCATATGTTACTCTATAACTATACTTAAGTATTCGCCAGTGCATAGACAGGGTAGAGTCATTCTTTAGGCTATGGCTTGTTTGGAACAAACGAAGGGCAAGTCTTGAGGGTGATAGTGGCAAGTTGCTGTGACCCAAACAAAACAGAATATGACCATCAGAGCTCCAAAACTGGAGACAAGCATCCAGGCTGGTAGTTGTGGATCAAGAAGCATAATCCTGGAGCTGGATCGGTGGTGCCTTTTTCACTCTTGAAGTGTGAATCCAGGTGGGTCCTCCACTGGTCAGCACGGCTGTTCTAGTGATTACTTGCACGGTGACCTGAGGTCCAAAGGATGGATCCAAGGATTTGTGCTTGTGCAGAGCTTTAACCAACATTACATCTCCGGGCTTGAATGGGTGCGTTGGTTGATCTGTAGGGAGAGGAAAAGAAAGAGAGATATCTCCTTAGCTGCTGTTCAATTTTTTAATATGTTTAGCTACATATTTGTCTCGGATTTGTTGGAGATCCCTGGGTAATAAAATGAAAGGGTCTTTAGCCCAGGGGGTGGGAAATGGTCTTCCCAATAAAATTTCAAAAGGCTTATTAACAGTTTATTAACCGAGTTGGGTGTCATTCTTGTTTCTGCTAGTACGGCTGGTAGATTTTGGTCCCACTTATGGAATGTCCCTCAAGTTGCCTTCCTATGTTCGTCTTTCAGTGTCCTGTTTGATATATGATGTGGAACTTCCATTCTATGTTCATCATTTTTGAAATCTCCTGTGTGACTTTAGAAGTGAATGGAGTGCCATTGTCTGAGCTTATTCTTACTAGGCATCCAAATCTGGGGATGATCTACTTGCATGGTACTTTAGCTACTGTCCTTGCATTTTCTTTCCTGACTACAAAAGCTTCTACCCATCTACTGAATCTGTCTGTAATCACTAACATTATCTGACATCCATTGGAAACCTTTGGCATGTGTTTTTAAAATTTATTTGTAACTCTTGAAATAGACAATGTGGAGGTAACAAATGTTCATGTTGTCCTGTTTTCTTCCCTTGCACATTATTTCTGGCACATGTTAAATAATGGGAAAGTATGGCTTGCAACTGTTTCTTTAAATTTTGGGCACAAAAGCTTTTGTTTATTTCTTGTGTTGTGGTTTTAATGCTTTTATGTCCTATACCATGGATTTGAAAAGCAATGATGGGTACTGCTATTTGGGGTAGCCCTACTATCCTTCCTTTTGACCAGATTTCAAAGGAATCTAAGGTCAATCCTTCCTTTTCCCAGAATTCGGTGTCCTGTAAGGTGGCAAAGGACTGTAATTGTGTTAGAAGTGTGTTGGTTTCAGTGGAAGCTGGGATGGCGAGCCGAAGTGTATCAGGGGGGCTAGTGGAGGGCGTGGTAGACTGAGCAACAGCCTTGAAAATGAAATCTGCTATGAAAATCTGCTAGTCTGTTGCCCCTGGCATCGAAGAAATTGGAAGAAGTGTGTGCTTGACATTTGACAATGACTATTTGATTGGGGAGGTGAATTGCAGTGATACATGAGTGTGACTCTGGCACCTCACCCTCTTGCCCTTTAAGACCTAAGAGGGCATTGAGCACAGTGATAGGACCGCTGTTAGCAGGAGCATATTTTACACTTAATCCTGCAGTGAATGTTAGGATAACTTCATAACCGGACAACCTTTGTGCTATTATGTGTTGAGTGGGTAAATTCCTAAGCAAGTGTAGTACAGCATGGGATGTGTAAAGTATGGTCTTGTGACCCAAAGTTAGAAGTGAGACACTTTCTACAGCCATTGCACATGCTGCCAGCAGACGCAGACAGGCTGGCATGCCTTGCACAGTAACAGGCAGTGTCTTAGAGACATACGCCACAGGCCTCAATTTACCTCTATGCATCTGAGCTGTGAGTCCTTATACGAGCAGTCAGGAATCCATTGTCTGCAAAAATTGATCATGCCAAGAAAACTGAGCAGCTGTTTCTTTGTCTGTGGGCAAGGCAGACTGGTAATGGCATGTACATGGCTGGGGGCTAGCAGCCGGGATCCTGGGGGTTAAAGGCATTCCCAGGAATGTGACCTGTTGCAGACAGACCTGAACCTTTTTCTGCGACACCCATTGTCTCCCTGAAAACACAACAATGACACCGTGTCATTCTGACATGCCTCCTGAGAGGGGCTACTGTACATTACAATAAAGTGGAACCATGCTGCGGCTGCCAGTTGGCAAGGACCTGCGGGGGGGCAATTGAGAAGACTGCCGTGGAGTTAACAAAGCCCTGGGGCAAGCGGCACCAGGTATATTGTTGGTCCTTGAAAATAAAAAGCCATAAGGGGCTGAGTCTCGGGTGATAATGGTTTTGAGAAAAATGCATTGCCCAAATCAATAACACTGTAAAATTGGGTCTTGGGCGGTACTGCTGTAAGGTCGGTACTAAGATCTGACATGACTCGTGTCAGGGCGTAACTCATCGATGGCTCTGAGATCCTGTGTAAAACGGTATGAGCCATCTGGCTTTTTGACAGGATTTACTGGAGTATTGTAAGGAGTGCAGGAACCAGTGACATTCCCAGAGATCCCATCAGCTCTCTTCCTAAGAGGTTAACTGGACAACTAGGTAATATCTTGAATGAGTGATGTGTAATGTATTCTCCATGTACTTTACATATGGGAATATGAGGTGTGCATCTTGTAGGGGTGATGACCACTTTATTCCCACAGAGGGCCCACCAGGTGTAGATGGACCTGACCAGGATCATAGGACAGAACAAGTCGCTCCTGTATCTACTAAGAAGTCTATCAGGAATTGTCCTACTTTTAATGTGATTATTGGGTTTTCATTAGCCTGGTCAGAGATCTCTAACATAGTGGTGGTGGAGTACCTGTACATGGGGTTTGGATGACTTAGGCAGCTCAAAACATTCTGCAGCATTCTTTGTTAATAACTGGGCAAAAATGTTTGGGGCATCTAAAGTGCTCCAGTTGTCAATAATCATTTTGGCAGTGCGCCCATGTTCACGAATCATTCTATTATTCAGTGACTGAGTAAATATTATACTCAGATCGCCTCCTAATCCTAAACCTGCTTCTTTCTTCCACACTTTCGCTTACAGCTTCTCCTGGCTTTTGCTTGCATGCTTATGCAGTGGCCATGGATTTCCTATCTCCGTGTTTTCTTACAAACTCGGTGTGTAACTCTTCGCATAACTTTTATAGTGTGCTTCAGTTATAATGGGAAAAATATTTACATTTGTTTGTGCAGGAGTTGGGATGGATTGGGACATTTTAGGTTCTCTGTTCCATTTTTCAGGTGTAATGTAAAAGGGTGAGTGTATTATTCTCCTGCTCTACAGTTAACATTATAGGGGGCATCCCTGTTGTCAGGTTTTCTGGCACATTTTTATATGTTTCTTTACATGTTTATTATAGGAGTCTTTAGGTTCCCCTGGGTTATTCCCCTTACCTTACCTTAATTTTCCATAGTTGTAGTATAAATTACAGTATAAATATCAGACGGTTGTACAGTTATTGTTGGTTCAGTTTGTTCAGTAGGTAGCTGCAGTGCTCTCTGACGTCCTGTTCCCAGGACTGCTTACCAAAACGCAGCTTAGGTCACGCCACTGCTTGCCTGAGGCAACCACAGCAGTGAGGATTGACCCAACCTCACCTTAGCAACCAGATTAGTACACAAACTTATCTTATATACAATATTTCCTATACTTCTATATCATGCAACAAAATTCTTATACTCTATACATTAAAACAGGGATCACGATTGTGCACAAATTCAATAAAAGATTTCCCAAAACTTCCTTACTAAGGACCCAGTCCTTCTATGAGGGAGTCTACACTGCCGCAGTGCTTAGGTTCCTAAGATATCTATAGGGACCCAGGGGAGGGCAGGGGTAGAAAAGAAAATTTCTACTTACCTGATCCTGGTCCTTTTTAAGGTAGGTAGATATCCCACTTTTGACGCCAAACTGTTAAGGCGATTTCTTGCTGATCCCAGATCAGGTTCCCTCTCTATTGTGACCTCTGTTTTCAACGCGTTGGGAGCAGTGAATAACACACAAGCAGCTCAAGCATGTAGTTATATAACGTCTTAAAACTTTATTATCACATCACAGTTTATATAGTCAAACAACAAGGTGGAAGACACTTAGTAGTTAGCCAATAACAAGAAACCTAAATAACAACTTCGCTGAGCAAGATGTTTCAAGTTAAGAAGCTTCAAGGTAACGATGGAGCAAATATTGACCCACTGATAAGGAGGATATAACTAGTTTCCACACAACTCAATTATCTGCAAAATATAGCAAAAAACAGAAAACAACTTATTGTTAATTCAAAACTCAGCAAAATTATACTCCTTACACAAACTGAACCGCTTTTTGCTGTGCCTGGTTCCTGTCTACTACAACTGTCCAGTGAAGTCACTACCCCCTATGGGTGATCCCACATATGACGGAGGATGTGGGCAGCTCTATAAGCGGGTTTTTTGAAGGCCAGCATTGAGGAGTTACTAAAACAGCTTGTTTTGGCAAATGCCAATCAACAGCAGGCAAATATGGAACAAAAACGTGCTAACCAACAATTACAGCTAGGTCTGGAAACCCAGCAGCATGCTCTAGAACAAGCGGAGGCCCGCCACAAAGAATTGATAGAAATACAAGCCCAGAGATACCAACAACAGTTAGATGCCCTAAAACAGTAGATATCTTCACGAGAGCAGGCTGACTCTGAGAGTGGTTCTGGGCGTATGCTAGATTTTCGGGTAAGCCATTTATTGCCAAAAATGACTGCTGTTGAAAAAAACTGCTGAGAGAGAAGGTTGACCTAAAAAACAGTGGGCAGGATTGGTGGCCCCGTTAGAGTCCCAAAAGGCCTATTATGACCTGGAGCCATCGGAAGCAGGAGACTATGTCTGCCTAAAGGCAGAAATACTGGCACGGCTGGGTGTCACCCTTGCTGTCCAGGCCCAAAGTGTGTACAACTGGTCTTTTAAGCAGGAAAACCTCCCAGATCACAAATGTGTGATCTGATCCATCTAACAACGAAGTGACTACAACCGGAGATGTTGTCAGGACTGCAAATTGTGGAACAGGTAGTCATGGACTGGTTCCTAGGATCTCTCCCTGTTTCTATATAAAAGTGGGTGAGACATGAAGACCTGTCATCAGCAGACAAACTGGTGGACCTAGTGAAAAGGTACTTGGCTGCTGAGAACCTAAATGCCTCTCTTCAGTACTCACGGACTTTCTACTTAAACCCCAGACCATCCCCAGTTGTGAGTAAGATGAGCCCTGATCCTGGTGTAGAGGTCACTGCGCTCTCCTGTAAGTTGCCAGGGATATCCTCCGCCATTTAATTAGGGGATATGCCTGATGACATTCTTGGGGTGACAGGAAAGATTCTGTCTTCTCTTGTTTATAATGCATTTTTGTATTATCAGAAAGGGAGGAGGCGGGGTGAGAGCGGGTCTCCACTCCGCACACCGTGGGTATATATAATATGCATAATGTTTAGTGTTTTGTTTGTTCAGTGTTACCCCTGTCTGTATTTTTTCCCTTTTGTTTCCGGTATAAGGCAGGTGGCATATTGTATAAATGTTTGTGATAGGCAAAGGGTATATACAAACTACTTGGAAAATATAGAGAAATGGTAATTTCAATACTCTCTCTTAATGTACAAGGTCTAAATTCCCCAGTTAAAAGGTCACAAGCCTTTCATTATTTTCAGGCAGTAATATGCCTACATGAGACACATTTCTCTACCTCCTCCTGTCCAAAATATTTTCATGCAGCCTACCCAATTGTCTTCAAAGCTAATGCAGCAGTAAAACAAAGAGGGGTGCTTATTGGCTTTAGGAAGACAGTGTCATTTCAATTGGATAGAAAGGTGGTGGATGAAGATGGTCGATACTTGATATAGTTTGGAACATTAAATGATGTTGCTGATGATTTTGGTGTGTAAAAATGTGAAAGGTTATTTGATGATGTGTGGTGACACCAATGTTCCACTAATACCAAGTATGGATAAGAGAAGAATATCTATGGACACTGCTGTATATAGGGATAATATATTATCAAATAAATTGCTGGATTTGGTGAAATCTGAAATGTTGTCAGATATGTGGAGGGAATTACATCCTAAAGAAATGGAGTATACATATGTTTCCCATCCCCATCAACTATTTACCCGTATAGACCATATTTAATACATCAAAAAGCATTGCCCTTGGTTTTGTCTTGTGATATTTTGGCGATCTCATGTTTGGACCATGACGCAGTTTGGGCTACATTGTCTTCTCTTTTTCCTAAGCCTGATATGTTTAGATGGTCACCTAATGACTCTCTGCTCGGTAACCCTGAGGTGGACCAAAAAGTACAAGGGATTTTAGTTGAGTATTTCTCTTTAAAGCAACAACCTTCAATATCACCGGTTGTGCTATGGGGGGTGCACAAGACAGTGGTAAGGGGACGACTCATACAGATAGCCACACAGATTAAAAAGGAACGTGGGGCAAAAGTAATGGAGTTAGAATCTAAATATGAAAAGCTGAGAATGCAATACAAAACATCATTAAATAAGGGTATAAGACGACAAATGGAGGAAGTCCGTACACAATTGAATCTTTGCACAGCATCTATTGCTGAGAAAACGTTAAGATGGTCAAATAATAAATTTTATAGATATAGTAATAAAATGCATACATTATTGGCAAATAGGCTGAGGTACTCAGTAAGACGCCCAAACACTTATAAACTGAGGGTAAAGGGGATTGGTCCCACTAGTCCACTAATCCAATAAATATATTGCAGGAATTTTATGAACATCTACAAAAACTGTACCAAACCCCTTATTCTTTTGATAAGAGAGCTATGGAAACATTCTTTCAGTTTATAAATCTTTGAAAAATTACCGCTAATAGAATAGAAATTATGGAAGCCCCTATCACCTTGTTGGAGGTGTTTAAAGCTATTGGGGATCTTAAACCCAATAAGAGACCAGGACCTGATGGGTTCACGGCAGTATATTATAAAAAATACCAGCAAATACTGGGACCTTATTTGATGGAGACATTTAATGGGATTTTGAAAGGGGAAGCCCTTGACTCTAGTATGTTGGAAGCAGCCAACTGTATCCTACAAAACCCTTTACTGATGCAATGAATTGTTCTAATTATAGGCCCATTTCTCTTCTTAATCTGGATGCAAAGATATTGGCGACAATATTGGCGTCCCGATTGGAAGATGGTTTGGGTGACCTAGTGTCGGCTGACCAAACGGGCTTTATACCCAGATCACAAGTGGGAAATAGTACACTGAGGATATTGCATTTAATTCAACAAGCTAAACAAAATAAGACATCAGCTTTTTTACTGAGTTTGGATATAACTAAAGCGTTTGACTCAATGTTATGGCCATATCTTATCTTATATAATATCATTATTAAACAAATGAGGCTTTGGAGAGAACTTTTGTAAATGGGTTTCCTCATTGTATGACTCCCCTAAGGCATTTACACAATATATGGGTAACTGTTCAGAATGTTTTTCTATAGGCAGGGGTACCTGGCAGGGTTGTCCACTGTCGCCATTGCTTTTTGCACTGGCAGGAGAACCCCTGGCTATAGCTTTCCGAAATAATGTTGATATTCAGGGTATAGAGATAAATGGGGAACAACATAAACTCTGTCTTTTTGCGGATGATATTCTTCCTAGTCTGACGAACCCTATGGTAACCTTGACCAACCTGATGAAGGTAATGGAAGGCTTTCAGGCCTTCTTGGGGCTGCAGTTAAATAAATCAAAATGTAAGGCTCTTAATAATAATTTATCACCAGAAGTGGTAAAACTGCTTAAAGAATCTTTTCCCTTTCAATGGGAGTTAAAAAGAATTAGCTACCTGGATCATCATATGAGCTCCTCTATAGTGTCAATATCCTTGGTTTGGTGAAACATTTGATCGGTTTATTAGAAACATGGAAACGTTATCAAATTTCATGGTTGGGCCGCAAAGCTTCTATAAAGATGTCCTGGTTACCAAAGTTCCTATATCCCATGAGAGTTCTTTCCATTAGCTATGCCTAACCAGGTAATAAAAATGCTTACAAAGCAAAATGTTAGAATACATTTTGGAGGGCAAAACGCCCACGAGTTCCAAGACATACCTTACATCGATCTAGGAACCTGGGCCGCCTATCGGTGCCGCATTTGAGTTAATACTATAAGGCTGCTCAAGTTACTCCCCTGTTACAGTATCATGCCCAAAAGAATATTCCTAAATGGGTTTCCATTGAGAAAACATTGGTGGCGCCAATTTCAATAGATACATTACTCTGGATTCCAAAGGTACAAAGGCACCATATGGTATTGATATCACCAATCCAATACTGAGAAACTCATTAAAAATATGGGACTCTATTAGATATTTAGGGAGCCTTATGTCTTGCCATAGCCCAGTAAGTTCTCTAAATGTGAACCAGTTGTTTCCTCCTGGTCTGGAGGAACCGAGGCATTTTTCTTGGTGGGTAGAAAAGGACTTATATAGAATTTGTTATTTTATTATTATGGCAGGGATTTTATCTTTTAGTGAGATTAGAGAAAAATATGAAGCTCCACCGGAGGAACTCTTTAGGTATCTCCAGATCAGGCATTTTATACAAACTAGGTTGAGATTAACTGTTGGAATTAATATTATGACGTGGTTTGAGAAACTGTGTGTACAGAACGCAAAGGTAAAAGGAGTTTTATCAGCTTTGTATAATACTTTAGTTCAGACAAGTATGGCCATGCCATCCTATATACCTAAATGGTAAGCAGATATGGGTATGTCACTGCAACAGGAAGACTGGAATCAGATATGGTCTACAGTGGCCCATAGTGGCATTAATGCTTCAGCGGTAGAAACCAACTATAAATTGATGTTAAGATGGTATATGGTTCCATCTAGGCTTACTAAATTCCAGCCTCCCTGTGAAGGTAAATGTTTTAGAGTATGTAATAAACTAGGAACTCTCTATCATATATGGTGGGAGAGCTTTAAAAAAGGAAAATTTTGGACGAGGGTATATCAGATAGCTTATACTCTGATGGGACGCGCATTTCCTAAAAAAATGGCAGAGGCACTTTTGTGTTTGAAACCATCGTTTTGTACTAATGTTCAATTTAAATTGATAACATATCTGTTCACTTCAGCTAAAATGATTTTGGCCAAAGCATGGTGGTCTAAAACCCCCAATGTGCAAAAAGTTAAAAATAAAATGTCCTGGTTTTTGGTGAACGAAAAGATGAGAGCGATATTGACTGCCTCGGTTCTTAAATTTCAAAAAATATGGTCACCATGGATTGAGCATTATATGAATAACGGCTGGGATCAGTCAATACTGACCATGTAGTCACAATATTAACTACCCTGTTTTCCCCAAAGATAAGGCATCCCCATCAAATAAGCCACCCCCCGATTTTTGTTTAAAAAATTAAAATAAAGC
>NC_092863.1:24901555-24934779 GCF_032062135.1 Pyxicephalus adspersus
TTTCAACAATAAATGTGTACTGTAGTCTTCTTCATGGAAAAATAAGACATCCCCCTGAAAATAAGACCCAGGGCATATTTTGGCATTTCAAAAAATATAAGACAGTGCCTTATCATAGGGGAAACAGGGTATGTAGGCTGTAACATATGTTCCCTTTCCATATGTGGGAGTGTGAGCCGGCCTGCCTCCTGTCCCCCACCTTTCCTTGGTCTTTGTGTTTTAGTGGTTGTCGATATTGTATGTAATATGTTAAGAGTATTTAGGTATATATGTCACGCTTAACTGAGTGGTAAAGATAAAGTAGGAAAAGTAAATTATAATTAAATTAAGCAAAAATACGCAGTGTTATTAGTAGAAAAATTGGTTAAGAAAGGTGAACACCTTTTGTATTGTTAAGATTAAGGAAGTAATGGAGATTGAAACAATAGAGAATGAACAATGGTCAAAAGATGAGGTATGGAAGGCTACTTCCTCTTACCCTATGTATCACAGTGGGATAATATATAAAATACACAATTTTAAATAAGGTTTGGATAAGGATTCACAGGTCACAAATAGAAGTAGATTTTGTATAATTTTGTTGTAATGGAGCGAAAGGTAATATTACTTTTTCTCCTCTTATTGATAAATTAGTCACATGTTTGTTTTGAGTATTCTAATAGGTAAAAGGTTACAGTGGATAATTTCGTCACTGAAGAATAAATAGGGGGGGTGGGAAGGGGGAAGCAGTCTATATTATAAAACTGAATAATTAAGGGTATACTGTGTATTGAGATAATCTTAATAAAAGATGGAGATCGAGAACTGAGAAATACTAAAGGTTGGGATGGACATATATAATCAAATTTGAAGATTGTGTTGTATAGAGATTATATTGTTTCATTATGATTTATTGGAAATTGAATATTGAATGACACATTTTATGCTGGCTTGTTTATGTGTATGATTAAAATGAAAACTAATAAAGAAACAGAAACTATAAGCACATCCTAATTAGTGTTGGTGTTCGAATTCGGGTTGTCCTTATATTCGACCCGAATTTGGCTCTTCGAATTCGGATAGATCCGACCTGAAAAACACGGGATTCGACTGCAAAAATATAGGGAAAAAAGTATAAAAAAAAATTATGAATTAAACATTATGAATCATAATCTCATTGTGGGATCCCCAAACCGTGGGAACTTTGGGGATACAGCTAATTGGAAGCACGTGCCTTCAATTAGCTGTAACCTCAGGCGATACCAGGGCAAAAGAGGTTCAATGGGGATATGTATCTCCATTCATTGCCTACCGGATCCATTGAGCTGTAATTGGCTGGGGAGAGGAAAATATATATACACTAATAAAGAGTACATGTCACATGAATAATAAAAGGGACCTGTCACATGAATATTAAAGGGGACCAGTCACATGAATAATAAAGAGGACCTATCACATGAATATTAAAGTGTACCTGTCACATGAATAAAAAAGGGGACCTGTCACATGAATATTAAAGTGTACCTGTCAGATGAATAATAAAGGGGACCTGTCACATGAGTATTAAAGGGGACCTGTCACATGAATATTAAAGGAGACCTGTCACATGAATAATAAAGAACACCTGTCACATGAATATTAAAAAGTACCTGTCACATGAATAATAAAGGGGACCTGTCACATGAATAATAAAGAATACCTGTCACATGAATACTAAGAAGGACCTGTCACATGAATATTAAAGAGTACCTGTCACATGAATATTTATGAGCACCTGTCACATGAATAATAAAGGGGACCTGTCACATAAATATAAAAGAGCACATGTCACATGAATATTAAAGAGAACCTGTCACATGAATATTAAAGAGCACCTGTAACATGAATATTAAAGGGGACCTGTCACGTGAATAATAAAAGGGGACCTATCACATGAATTTAAAGGGGACCTGTCACATGAATATTAAAGAGTACCTGTCACATGAAGATTAAAGAGCACCTATCACATGAATTATTATTATTATTATTATTATTATTATTATTAATAAACAGGATTTATATGGGGCCAACATATTACGCAGCGCTGTACATTAACCTCCCAACCTATAACCCCGTACTTTTTCGTCCCAAAAATTTTTGCTACTTTGGATAACCCCGTACTTTTTCGTCTATATTAAAATCTAACTTACCTGGTCCCGCTGTGCTCATCCAGCGTCGGGTCCGTGTTCCCGCGTCGGGTCCGTGTTCCAGCGTCGTCCTCCATGGGCAGAGAAGGATGTTGTGGGGGGAGCAGGTGTGGGGTTTAGGAGGGAGTCTATTGTAGAGAAGAGGTTGCGTGGGTTGGAGGCTTGAGCGGAAATGACTGCGGAGAAGTAATTTTGTTTGGTGACAGTGAGCTCTGTGTTAAAGATTTGAAGCTTGGCTTTGTAGTCCATGAAGTCAGCGCTGAGGCCAGATTTCCTCCACTTGCGCTCGGCTGCACAAACAGACTTTTGTAGCTGTTTAGTGTGGTTGTTGAGCCAGGGTCGGGGGTTGGTAGGGCGGGGATAGCGGAAGGTGGCAGGAGCAACATTATCCAAAGCCAGGGAAAGAGAATGGTTTAACATGGTGCAGCTTCGTCTGGGGAGGTGATTTTGGAGAGGGAGGGGGTTAGGGACGCAAGGCAGTTTGAGAA
The DNA here is from genome assembly GCF_032062135.1 of Pyxicephalus adspersus. NCBI lineage: Eukaryota > Metazoa > Chordata > Amphibia > Anura > Pyxicephalidae > Pyxicephalus > Pyxicephalus adspersus. The sequence continues at coordinate 24,904,209 of NC_092863.1, forward strand.
AAGGTTGTGGTCAAGGTTATGGATATCTCTCTGCCATTGACCAAGTCTGGGATGTGGCAAAGGAGGGCAAGGGTTTGATAGGTTGAAAGTGATAGGGTTATGATCAGAGGGGGGGAATGGTGAGTTGTCAAGGAGGGTGAGGTTGCAGAGTTAAGAAAATACCAGGTCTAAAGTGTGTCCGACTATGTGTGTGGGGCAATTGATGTGCTGTGTGAGTCCAAATGAGGAGGTAATGCAGTGCAGTTTGGCTGAGGAGGGAAGGTTGGGCTCATCCATTGCAACATTAAAATAACCAAGGATTAGGGTGGACAGGTCATGGGAAAGAATGTGTGGGAGCCAGGATGCAAAGTTATCCACAAATTGTGATACTGGGCCAGGGGGGCGGTTAATAACAGCAACAATGAGGGGTAAGGGGCTAAAGAGTCGGACAGAGTGGACTTCAAATGAGGTGAAAATGAGAGAGGGTGGGGTAGAAAGGACTCTGTATGTAGGTGAGAGAAGGAGACCCACACCACCCCCTACTTTGTTGCCAGGTCTGGGGGTATGTTTAAAGTGCAGGCCTCCATAGGAGAGAGCAGCAGCACAGGCAGAGTCAGAGGAGGAAAGCCAAGTTTCAGTAAGAGCCAGAAAGTTCATTGTAATTTGTAATGGGTAATTTGTTGCCAACAGATCTGGCATTCCATAGACTGCCAGAGAGAGGGGGTAAGGACTTATGGGTAGGGTGAATGGGGATGAGGTTAGGAGAAGGGAATGTCTTACTGAGAGTGTATGGAAAGTAGAGGCTGTGTGGGGGACCAGGGTTGGGTGAGATGTCACCAGAGAGTATCAGTAAAGTAAAAAGGTGCAGGAGCACAGACAGAGAAATAAGGAGAGTGAAAGACCAGAGAAACAATGAGTTATCAGACTGGGGAGTGCAGGGAGTAGTGCCAACAAAGAGAGAGCAGGATGAATAATACATTTTTACAGATAACTGTGAACCATATGCGTACAATAAACAATGTGGCAAACTGAAGTCCAAGAGAAGCAGTCCAATAATATGGGTTCAAGTGAGGCTTGTAAACTTGTTCCAGGAGTGAAGGATGATGATTCAGTCTGCTGCAGCAGAGGATGTGTTGGAGTCCAGGTGGATAAATCAGTCCAAAGTCAGGAGATAAAGGTTGCAGAGTATAATTATATATCCAAATATGTTCCAATTCCTGTGTCAATTCCCTGGATTAATTCCCATTGCACTTATAATTTGGGCACGTGACCAGGGTCCCAACGTGACCTTGCCTGTTGTTTAAATAGAAGTGCTTTGGGTTCTGATTATGGATGGACTGATCAGAGTAACAAGGAATTTGGGATATCAGTTGAACCTGGGGAGGGGTTGGCAGGGCAATAAATATCAATGTGCAATCAGCTGGACATGAATAATAAAGGGCACCTGTCATATCATTATTAAAGAGCACCTGTCACAATATTGATGTGACAGGTGCTTTTTAATTTTGATGTGAAAGGTTCTCTTTATTATTGATATGACAAGTGCTCTTTAATACTGATGTTAGCTAAAGGTTTCATTGCCAAAATATAAAAATACGGTGACAAGGGACATCCGTCTGGTACCATTGTTAATTGTCACCGAATCTGATAAAACCCCATTAACACGAATTCTAGCCGACGGGCAGTCGTTTAGAGCAATATTTTCTCCATCAGGCCCCCGGGAAGACCTATTTGTTGTAAAGTGGCCCTTAAGAGCTGCCAATCCAGGATGAATGACTGCCTTGTTGGCATCTAAAGATTAAAGACAGAGTGGAAAACTAAAAGATTTTGGCATGTCTTGATGGTATTATCATGGGTCATTAAGGAGGGAATAAGTGGTTTTATTCTGTTAGCGATAAGCTTTGCATACAGTTTAGGCAGGGCTGTCCAAACTTTTTGCAAAGAGGGCCAGATTTGGTGAGGTGAAAATGTGTGGGGGCCAACCATTCAGCATGTACTCAGGTTTAGTGTGGGCATGGTCTGCGTGTGTCCCGCACAGCACACTCCCACCAGGGTGATATAAGGTATTTCCTGTGTACAGAGCCGGTGTCAGTGCGGGCTCCGTGCAGAGCACATTCTCGAAATCAGAGTGGGTGTGGTCTGTGCAGGTCACAGACAACACACTCCCACTATAATGGCATAGGGGATTCTCTATGAACACATGGGGACTCCCGTCCTGCCGATTATGCCTGCCGAGTAGCGGGCCAATAATTGCATGGCGGTTGATCAACTCTAATGAAAAATAAAATAGTTTTTTTGTACGTTTGTATTTTATACTGCGGACAACAATGCTGGTGGGCCGCATAATATTGTTTTTTTGACAGAGGCTGCAATTGGCCTCGGGCCGGACATTGGACATGCCTGGTTTAAGGTCTATGTTAATGAGGGAAATGGGCCTAAAGCTCACACATTGTGCTGGATATTTCCCTTCTTTGTGAATTTAAGTTATGTGAACTTCCTGGGCATGTTTGGGGAAGAGTGTTAAACAGGGTGTAGAATAGGTAAAAATTCTTTAAAAAAAAACACTTATAGAATCTCTCAGATCCCGGGCTCTTACCCGAAAGTACACTAGAAATAACCCGTTTAATTTCAAGTTCTGTGAATGGGTCATCTATATATTGTACAATTGTAGAGGGTAGTCTAGGTAGTTTAGTCGCATTTATGTAGTCCTTTAGTTTTTGGGTATGTTGGGTTCTAAAGAACCTGGTTGACGAAGGGTATATAACTTCATGTAGTAGGCTTGGAAGGCATTGGCAATCGCCATGGTGATGTTTTGTAATTGACCATCCTCCCGAGCCACCTTAAGAGTGTACGTTTGTGAACAATGCATCCTTACAGACAGCATCCTGCCATACTTATCATCATGCTCATTTATTGATCGTAACATACAGTCGCGATAGTGCAACTGAGCTTCTCTCAATTAGGTTTCCTCAATCTAACAATTTACGCAATTCTGTATGATGCAAAAGCAAAGCTTTGTACATAGAAAAGTCGCGAGTTTGTTTATGCATCATTTCCAATTGCTGAATTTCTGTAACCAGAGAAGATAGCCTACAAACTTTCTCCCTTAGTGTGAGAGCCATGGAATATTAAGACACCTTGCACCACACGCTTCCCCAACGTTTCGGAGGGGATGTTGTAACAGTCTGGTGGTGGCTCCGAAAATGTGCAATTGCACGTTTCACTTCTGTCTGGACCAAGACATAATTTAAAAAAGTGTCGTTAAGTTGCCATGAGGAGAATGGTTTATTAGTACACGGAAAAGTAATTTAAAAAAAAACAAGGGGAAATGGTATGACCATATTTGGTTACCTTTAAAATTATTGAGGATGCCAATCCAGCAAATAATGTGAGACTAAAAAGTGGTCTATCCAACTATATGTGGCATATACCACTGAATAAAATGGGTAGTCTAAGGTGCGAGGATGCAACAGTCTCTATACATCTACCAACCGTAATTGATGGAGTTGCTGTTTCAAAGAAGCAAGTCCCTTATAAGGGATTAGTGAGATTTGCCAGATGATGTGTCAACAGAGGCATCAAATACTAAGTTTAGGTCTCCCCCAAATATCAGAAAAGTCGTGAATAACTTCATATAGAGTTACCGTATTTATTCGAGTATAACGCGCACTCGTGTATAACGCGCACCCCTAATTTACATCGATTAAACATCGGTATAAAATTTTGTTTACACCAAGCATTTTAATTGACAAAAAATATTATTGAACACGTGCGGCCATGATAAAAATCATTTATTAACAACTTAAACTGATATAAACACAATACCGAAAAAAAATTAGCGTCAACAATATTTAATTAAAATTCTTCAGTCAGATTCATCATCAGATACACTAAAGAGTTGTTCCCATTCTTCTCGAGCTAATTTTTCATCAGTGTCCCAGTTGGCAGGAACATCTGTTTTTCCACTTTCTTCGCTTTCTTCTGTGTCTGAATTCCACAGTTTGTCGTCTTCTGTGACGTCCATTTTATTGCTGATGCCTGTCTTCAAAAAACTCTTGATGATCATTTCTTTTGGTATGTCTTCCCATGATGTTTTAACCCAGGATGTCACGAGAGATAGGTCAGGTTTCTTGAGGTTTCCTTTTGCAGTCAATTCTTTGTCGTCGGATTTCATCCAGGTAATCCACTTTTCCCTGACTCTGTCTTTGAAGGGTTTGTTTAAAACGACATCTAGTGGCTGAAGAATAGAGGTTAGTCCACCTGGAATCACAGCTTGAAATGTTTTTAGACTTTTCAGTTTGTCTTTCACAGTGTCTGTCAGGTGTGAGCAGAACTGGTCCCATACAAGCATAGATTTCTTCAGTAGTGCGCCTGGTCTAGTATTCCAAACTTTCTTTAACCATAAAATGATGCCCTTTTCATCCATCCATCCTTTAGGATGACAATGGATCACGACACCTGGTGGAAATTTAACTCCTTTTGGAATAGTCTTTTTTTGGTATAAAATTTTGCGCATTATACTCGAATAAATACGGTATTAAAAATTGAGAACACGTAACTAATCAACTTAGTTTATCATATAACCTGCATTTCAGTAGTGTATATCTACCACCAGGGTCCACGTACTCGGAATGGCATTGAAATGACATATTGTTATGTATACCATATATTGTTATGTATACTATGCAGTACTGAAGAAGACGGTAACTGTGTCTCCTAAAGAAAAAACACCTGAACCTTAGATTAATGCATATGGTATAAAAGCTATGAGCCCTTATTTGTAATATTAAAGCCTTGTACATTCAGGGATGCAAATTGAAGTGACGTCATGGTATTTGAAACACAAAGGTGTCTGTTCTATGACAGTGGAAAAGAAAAGCAATCTCAGTATTTTAAACAGAGTTTCCTCAGTGTACCTCACATGTATTTGAGTAGAGACGGATAATGGATAATTGAACCATGTAGTGTGATACATATCTGGGTTAGGAAGATAATAAGATTTGAATATTCCCTCAAAGGAGGGTGTAGGATTTCCAGGGTATGGCCAAATATTATTAAAATTGTGTACCTTTGTAAAAAAAAAATTATACATCCTTTATGTGTAACCTGGCTTGTAATAGTGTATCTATTGTGTTGACCAAAGTTTGTATTTTCTGTTTGTAGATCCTTTGCATTCAAACAAGTTTTTCTGCCTTTCCGTCTTGGTGATCATGACAGAAACATCATATGATGAGTAGCAACATAATAAATCTAGTGTTTGTTTAATGCCACATTTAGAGGGAACAGTTGGAATTCCACTATCTTATTATCATATCTGGAATGTATTCTATAAACTTTACGCACATTTAAGAGTTCCCATAGCAATCTGAAGCCATGTAGGTTAGTTGTGGGTAAAATATCTTTGAAAGGAAAGAAAGGTTGTCATAGGCAGCAATTGATCACCTGCATTCACTATGACTAGGATTAGTCCTAAACAAAGGAAACGTATTTAATCAAACCTTAAGCATGCTACAATTGCAGCAAACAGAACAGTAATATCAATAAGTGTATAAAAAACTAAAATTGTACATCGAATTGTACATAAGGAATCTTGATGTGGCCATCAGTGTTAACAAATCCATAGTAGTCTAGGTGAAGGACTCCTGGTTTATATTGATAAAGACATGACACTGGGGAGATGTATTACACAATAAAGACAGGTTGTAAAACCAGGATAAAAGTACAGTGTTTGGAACACAGGGAGAGACAAGACAAGAGGGAGAAATAGAAGACAGGTGACCCAAGGAGAGGACACAAAATGGTTCTGGACAAAAAAGGGTAACTATTGCTTGTAGACCTTGTTTATAATATTAATATTATTTGTTGTATCTGTTGTATTTAAATTTGTGTTATGTAACTTTTCCTGCATATATGATTTTGTAAACAATATAATATTGTTTACACAGTTTGAAATTAATTATGTCAATTAAATCATATACCCAGTTTTGTTAAATTTCACAGAACTGAGTTATCAGGTACTATACAATGATACTTCAACAAAAGAGAGAGGAGAGTAACCATATTGATCATATACCACTCGACGCATTTTGCCACAATTTGGCTTCTTCAGGGGTACATTATTGTATATGGACTGCGCGGTCTGAATGTTTGAGATAACAACATACCGTATATATATATATATATATATATATATATATAAATATATATATATATATATAGTATAAGCCGAGGTACCTATTTTTACCTTGGAAAACAGGAATAATTGAGTATAAGCCGGGGGTGGGAAATGCTGCAGCTACTGGCAAGTTTCAATATTCAAAATAAATACCAATAAAATTGCATAATACGGCCATTACAGCCATAATGTGGTAAACAAATACCATAGTAAGAATTTAGTGGTTAGGTAGGTATAACACTTACTGTACCTAACCACTAAATTCTCTTTAACCTCCCTGCCGGTATGATTCTTTCCGGGAAAAGTGGCTGAAAACGGTACATTCATATATATATATATATATATATATATATATATATATATAATATAATATAATTTTATATATATATATATATATATATTTTAAAAAGATTTATTTGTATTGGACTCAATACAGCTTTTTTGTATTAAATCCAATTCAAAATTATTTTATTTCCCGCCGCTCCTTTTGCCCGTACTGACGCCTGCACCAACGTCACTGAGAAATCGTCTCTGCATTCGACAGCTGAAGACAGAAGAAAGTAGACGTGTCTGGAGGAGCTGCGTAGACCAGCAGGACGCTGGCGAATGACAACCGAACAAGGTAGGTGAGTTTTTCTTATGTTTTGTGTACTCTGGCGTACCCCCCAGGCTTTTGCAGCCAGCGTATTTCCGTCGCAGCCTAATGACATTGTCATCAGGAGATGGAAATCCCTGGACGCGGCTGCCGGATCGGGTGCTTTTCTGGAGGGACCCATGCACCTGACTGGAGTATAAGCTGAGGGTGACTTTTTCAGCACATTTATACTCCAGTATATACGGTATATGTTCCAAGGTTAGCATCAAACATATATAAAAGCAAAAACATTGATAAAGGTAAACATAGCAATATCTTAAAGTCTTAATATAAATTATTGAATAGTAGGTGAACAGTAAATGATACAATCATTTCAAGATATATCAGATGGTGTACATAAGAAACTTTTTTGTATATGTAGATAGGTCATCAGATGAATATTGTGCTTATAATTAAAATATTGGTCACACATATGAAATTAAATCCTATTTGTCTAGTGGGAATATAAAAGGTATTACTTATGTTAGTGTAATGAGCATCAAGGTCTTATAAGTATCTAATGATGTATCAACAAGATATAGAGTTTTGTGTTGATATGAAGTTTTGTTCAGCTGGAGGTGCTATTAAATAGAACACAAAGTAATATATTGTTGTAAGTATACAGTTTATGTCATAGTGATACATATTTCTGGCTACATACCTGATATTGTGATATTAGGAAGATTTATTGTGTTTACTTTTTTAGCATACTTTTTACAGGAGTATATCGGATATGAGGTAGATCGATCATTCATCCAATATTGATGCTTTTACTGGAAAATAGTCTGGCTAGTGAGCCAGAATAGAATATTGAATCTGTGTCAAGGATGAGTGGGAGATGAATTAGTTTTATAAAGATTACAAAGTTAGGTATAAAGTATTCTAATTCTAGTCTTCTTGTGTGGTTGAAGAGCGAGAATATAAATACTTTGTGTGGCTTACCGTGTAGGTGTATGCTTCTGTCATAAATTGATTATTTCTAAATTGTTTAGTTCTTGTTTATTTTGACAAGGTAGGGGTGACAACAAATTATCCACTGAAAATACCCCTTCTGTTCAAGTTAAGTGCCCATCATGCAAAGAAACCATACCATCTCAACAATATACCACCACCACAGGAGCCATATAAAAATACAAAAATCTTTTTTAGGGTCATTGCACCCCAAACTGTACAAAGACTTTAACACACAAGACTTTAGGATACTCAAGGATCTCTATCAACTACTCATGGAAAATGAATACTCACCATCCTTAGACCCCAACAGGACAACAGAAATATCTAGTCAAGACCCCACATACATACTATTAAAAAAAAAAAAAAACAAATCTAACTTTTTTCCACCAATTACAACTAACCCCCACATACAAACTTTTGTAGATGTCCTTATGGAACAAATACTTAAAAGCAATGTAGGACCCGAACTCCAGAACACAAACTTCACTAGGTCCCACCAAACAAACAAACTAAAAAATCAGAGAAACATAATCATTAAACCCTCAGACAAGGGAGGCAACAATAAAGGTTATTTCCAACGATAAAATAACTGAATTCAAGAAGGATTATTGATTCCTTGATAAAATAAGATTATCTGGCAAACATTTTCAGATAATATCATAGATTCCAAAACCAAGGAATATCCCTCAAATAAACATCTCATACTACCTATGTACTATGCACTACCAAAGGTACACAAAACCTCCTAAGCCCCACTGGACACCCCATAATCTCCAGCATTGGCTCATTAACAGCAAACGTGAAATGATTGATACATACTTACGCCCTCTATTTAAAAACCTCCGATCCTACCTCCAGGATACAATCGATGTGTTAAAACTTACCCATATTTTTGTGTGTCCGACCTAAGACCAATATTGTGACTATAGATGTTGAAGCGCTATACAGCAGTATACTGCAAACCCTAGCAATATGTACAATATCAAAATGCCTTTAGGAAGCTTAACCCACATCACATAGCCAAAATAAATTCATTATTACACTACTTACCTATATCCTTACCTAAAATATCTTCACGTTTGATGGAAAAACATATCTCCAGAAACAAGGAGTTGCCATGGTAACATGCTGTGCACCATCATATGCAAATGTATCCCTGGGAGAATGGGAGAAAACCTTATTCTCTGATCCCCAGGCAACCACCTATAAGAAATACATACTTACCTGGAAACATTACATTGATGACGTTCTACTTTTCTGGAAAGACCCCCTCATCAACAGTTATGGAGTTCTTTAACTTTATCCAATCTAACCAGTTTAATTTAAAATTTACAATGGAACACAGCCTCATACAACTATCATTTCATGATCTATATTTTAGAGCCGATGAAAATCAAAAAATTTTGACTACCCTGTTTCGCAAACAAACTGCTGGCAACACAATTCTGCATGTGAACAGCGCCCACCCCAAAGCCATTATTTAAACCCTTTTAGCCAATACCTTCGCCTAAAAAAGGAATTACACCTCAGACCAAGATTTTAAACACGAAGCCAAACTACTCCAAGACAGAATATTACAACAAGGATACTCCAAAAACCTTTTAAAAAATGATACAAAAGAACTTTCAAATACCAAGGAAAGGACCTTCTTTTTAAAAAAGATACCACCCACACACATTCCCCACATATCACTCGTATTATTACTAGATTCAATGAAAACCATAACGTTATCCATAAAACCTTGAACCAACACTGGCACATTCTTAAGTCAGACCCTAAAATAGAGAAATTCATCGGTAAAAACCCATGATTACATATAAATAATCTAGATCACTTAAGGATTACTTTTTAAGTCACTTTCAACAGCTCCCCACACTACCATCACCTAAAGACACATATGGTAACTTAAAATGCGGCTGGTGCAAACAGTGCACCTGGATCAGCCCTCACTATTACCTTACCTAACAGAACTAACCACAGACCACATCACAACATAGACTGCCACACTGCTGGGATTATCTATTTGAAAACATGCATATGTAGAGCATTCGATGTAGGCAAAACAAAGCGACCTTTAAAAAAATGCATTTACAAACATATAAATTCCATTACAATAGGTAAGATCATCACACCATCTGCCACCATGTAGGAACCACTCATGAATTTAAAACCAATATATTACAATTTTTTGGCCTAGAACATGTACCAAGCAATCCTGAGGTTGAGATCTTGATAAAAAAACTTCTCTAAACAGGCATCCAAATGGATACTGACTTTTAGAGCAACGCAATCACCGGGTTTGAATGACACAGTTACAAACCCTTTCTTTAGTTATATGCACAGATGGCTAACTTTATCACACCATCACCAATACATCCTATGACATGAAGATGCTTAACCCCCCTAGCAGTATTCCTGATTGTGACTCGGGTGTATTTTACCTGCAAATAGCAGTAATCTCGAGTCACACTCGGGGTAGCTTTAACCTAAAAATCGTCGGGCGGATCGGTGGGAAATTCAAAAAATTTTGTATTTGATTCAATACAAAATAGCTGTATTGAGTCCAATACAAAGAAATTTTATATATATATATATATATATATATATATATATAAATTACATATGCTATACTGTACACTTACATTACATGTTTAACCTTTTTTTTTATTTTTTAACAGATTTTTGTGTTTTTTTATTTAAAGTTTAATATTAAATTTATTAAATATTGGATATATTTTAGTGAGTTATAAGAATTATAGCCTTTAATGTAAAATAAATTTCCATGCAAAAAAATGTAAAACTTTTTGCATGGAAATTTGGACAGAATTAGAATGCTAGGGAGGTTAATTGAAGAAAATTAATCACAAAATCATTATTTACTATACAAAAAGAATATGCTACTTTACCAGTATATTTGGACATTATTAAGGCAAACGTATACTCTGTTATAATTAAGAATGTTGTAACAATATCAATGCACAGTGACCATTCATGAATATGTTTCCTACCTCTGCTACAACTATTAACACCATAACAATAGCTATGCATAATGACTCTGTAATTACCACAAATACGCTCCCTTAAAAATATATCCCATTTATAGAAAAAACAGTAATATAGGTAATAGTTATTGAGAGATATTTGTTTGAATTACTAATGCTGTAAAAAACTATGTTTATGTGGGGGACTGCCTTTTTCTATCTGCTAGCTGAGTTGTAAAATGCAAATAAAGTTGTTGAAGTGTTTCCTGCCCCTGATAGTGGCCTTATAAACCCCACCAGGATATAAGAAAATGTAGGAAGTGCAGGGGCAGAAATGAGAACATGTGCTCAGACAGGGTAGGTGCCTGCATTCTTTCCAGTCAGACACACAGTCCTCTGACGCAACCAGTGCCATCCCTTCCTTCCCATGAATAATAGTCATAGTTCAGTGCCTGAAAACATGGGATTACCTCAGAGAGAGGTGCGCAGGGGGAGGGGGGGGGGGTTAGGCATCCCCCGCTATTCCAATGTATGAAACTTTTGGTGACCCCAGGTTCATCAGTCAGCCCCAATTATACCGTGCTTGGATAGTGGCATTCTCTAATTTTGGTAATAAACAAAAATTTCTACGCAAAAAAAATAGGATCACTTTTTGCATCAAAAAATGACAGAATTAGAACGCTAGGGGGGTTAAGATGCTTTATCACCGTTATTATTGTGGGATAACAGATTTTCCACCATCATTTATTTCACCTGATCCAACTACCCCATATACAGTTAGGTCCATAAATATTTGGATGAAAAATATTTTTTTTAATTTTGTTGTTTCATTTAAAATTAATTGTGGTAATGTACGGAACCAGAAGTACAAAAAAGTTGTCTCTGTAAATATTTATGGACCTAACTGTATGTACCACTAAGACATAAACTGTGTACTTACAACATAACTACAATCTATTACTTTGTGTTCTATTTAATAGCACCTCCAGCCAAACAAAACTCCATGGCCCTGATTCATCAATGAGATGCGCGTACGCTCAATGCACGTATTTACACGCCAACATACGAAGCGTTTTTCCACGGAGCCGAGTGCTCGTACACGCGCCTTCACTTGCCAGCCGGATTCCTGCCTTGATAAATGAGCAATGAGCAATAGGGATCGCGAATCTGCCAATTAAGGCGATTAGTTTTCAGCTGCATGATTAAGGAGGATCTGGTAAGCTGTCAATGGTGAGATCATCGCAATTAATTAACGCACACCTGCTCTCTGTTCTGTGCGCATCTACAGTCCATTACAGGTCAATTAAGATCTTTAATGCTTTATCTTCTTTTGGGTAAGTGCTACTTTTTTAGGTTACATTGTACTCATTAACAAAATTAATTATTTATTGTTACATTTGTTGCACTGTTTTCATAATTTTTGGTTTGCTTTGCAACACTTCAAACTAATTGAGATCAGGCTGTGTATATACTAGTTAACACTTCATAATATGTTATCACACAATAGTATGAACTGTAAAAATTTGTCACCAAGCATTTGTGATCTAATTAAAATGTCATTGTAGTTTGGCTTGATAGAAATCAAATAATTGAAAAAAGGATTATTGCCAAAGATGTGTCAAAAAACATTTAGTGATTTCACTAGTGTATGTATGTCAAAATACATTCAAATGCATATAAATACATATGCATTTTCATTATTATTATTTACCTGGACTGGTTTGCGTGTGGGGGGGGGCATTAAGTAAGTTTACTTGGATGTTATGCATTGATGTGACTTTGTAATCCTCATAATCCTCATTATTGTTAGTTTCATCTTTTGCTGCAATGTTTTTGTGCTTGGTTTGTAATGTCAGTTTCTGTTGTTTAGCAAATCTTCTGCAATGTTTTGTCATTTTTTTAAACTAATATTCATGACAAATGTCTGCATGGTGTCACTCCAAACTAGTACTTGACCCCCTTATTTTCCTTTGTCCCATTTTCAAAGTCACATATTGGTTTTTGAATGTATTATGTACATATTTATTACTCAGCCATTTGCACTCATATTGATTTGCTGCCACACAACTCATCTGGTCATTTGTGGTAGTGTTATAGGTTGGTTGTTATTGTGCTGTGCTGCCGGATCTTAGCACTATTGTATACAAACACACTTCCACTTTTTGTCCAAACTGGTTGTCAAATAGTTGTCTAGATGAGTTGCATACTGATTCTAACACACCTGATGTTGATGGAAGGAGGTCCAGGTTGCCAGGCACATCAAACCACATTGATTGACAAGCTCACAAGCAGGGTCAAGCACTCTTACATACCAGATATTATGGTTTATTTATGTGTTTACATGATTCTAATCAGATTAGTCAGGTCATCCATGATCTGTACATCTTTCTGGAAGGTAAAATTACAGCAAAAACCAAGAGAAGCTAGGCTGTGCCAAGAATGACGAGGCTCCTGGACTCTCTATATATTTTAGGAAGGGTGTCATTTCAAACCACATCGCCCTTAATTTGTGCACTGAGCCTACAGTTTCCTGGGTGTGTATGAAGGTTGCAATGCCATTTTAGACCTTGACCCACTATATATTCACTTCCTCATTTCAGCTTGGGAGTGGAGGAACATAAAGGTGAATTTCTTCTTTTACCGGAAGCAATATAATCTGCGAATGTATGGTAGTCTGTGATTCCAGAGGCTTGGCAGCACAGCAGAGGGATGTTATCGCCCTGTAATGTAATAGATTACATTATTAGGATGTGTTAATCAGCATGGGTAATCATGCTTTAGTGGTAACTTCATGCTGCTGTTAAGTACTTTTCATGCTTTTCTGGATGCATAAGCAATGCTTGCGCAAATCTAAACTAAAATGCACATTGCCCTAGTTTGGCAAGGTGTCACATAAAGGTCCAGCTCTTACACAAATATGTCTGCTATTTCATTTCCAAAACGATTAAAGTGTGCTTGCTATGACTTCAACTCCTAGGTTGGTTTGTAACCCAAACATGATGTGCTGAAATATATAATGCATGCATTGTAAACATATGTAAATACTCATGCGCAAAGACATTAGCAATAAGTTCATCTCTGACTCGACGTCCCTCTGCTGTGCTTTGGGAGCCAGAGGCAGGATGTCGATGCACCTCTGGCTCGAGTTCCTCTGGAATGTCCCAGGTATCTCCATGGTGCAGGCACAAGTTATGCAGCACGCAGAATGCCATGATGACTCGGGCAGCTTTCCATGGTGCGTATAGGAGCTCACCACCGGGCCGCGCCAAGCACAGAAACCGTGCTTTTAGCAGCCAGATGGTTTGCTCCACAACCCCCCGGCTTTTTTGCAGAACCTTGTTGTAATTGTGCTCCGCTTCAGACCGGGGGTGACGCACAGCTGTCATAAGCCATAGAAGCTGCTCGTATCCTTTGTAAGCTGTAAAAAGACAAACATAATACATGTTAGTTCTTGGTATAGTAAGTGTTCTGTGAATGCAGTGTAACACTAGAGTTTTTTTACAAAGGTTGCTAAGGGTTGTGCTCTTTGGTCATTTTATTGCTTTTTGGTTGTTAGGAGACATTGTTACTACTGACTACCACACTGAAGTACTGTGAGCTGTGAAAAAAGTAAATATACTGGGGCTTCTGGGAATATCGGAAAGCTAGTTCTTCCCCCATGCTCCCAACATTGTACAATATTTAAAAACAATTTTCTAAATTAGATGTTAGCGCACAATATGACATATATACAAAATAGGTCATAGCCTGGCATTCTGACAATTCAAAGGGACATAGCAACATAATAAGTGTCTTTAGGATTTGACTACTGTTAGTTGTATTACAGTAACGACATTATACATTACCCATTAACCAGCCCTCGAGCATTTCTCCCGAGATGAATTTCTGGTAGAGGGCTGTCTGACGCAGGATTTAGGCATCATGGCATGATCCTGGGAAACCTGTGCGTGCACTCATGATTATCCTGTTGGCATCACAGACTATTTGTACATTCAGTGAATTATATCGATTCCGGTTGCGAAACGAGATTTCCTGCAATTTAGGGGCCTGAATGGCCACATGGATGCCATCGATGGCCCCCAAAACATTCGGAAATCCCACTCACCTGAAGAAATCCACCTTTACCTTCCTCCACTCCTGACCTGTTTGAGGGAAATGAATATATAGTGGGACAAGATCCACAATGGCATTGATGACCTTCGTAAAAACCCTGGAAACTGTAGGCTGGCTTAGTGGCCAAGAGCCTGGTCATTCCTGGCACTGCCTGGCTTCTCTTGGTTTTTGGAGCAATTTTATCTTCCAGCAAGCTGTACAGGTCATGGATGACCTGGTGAGACAGGCAGAAACGCCTTTTGACATCCTGGTCATGCAAACTTTCAAGGCGGCTACGCTCTAAGAAGATGCGTGGTTCCTGGAGCCGTCGTGAAGCACGAGCTTGCTTCCCTTGGTTGCTGTTGCTGCTCTTCTTCTGCAGTGACAAGCAGAGTTGTATTCAATGTCACAACACAGCGATGGCAAAGAGCAAGTCCACTTCCAAATTGGGCTCCATGACAACAGCAAGCAAAATCCGTACTGAATCCATGCGCACATACTGAACCCCTATAAATTTGCACAGAGCTTCTTAACCATTCTGCATGCAAACCAAAACTTTAGAAACAGAGAAAACACACAAAAGAACAAACCGGAAGGCTGCTACAAGAAAAATGACAAGTAAGAATACACCATTGACTTTATTCCTCCAAAAAATGTTTTGGGTGTGTTGTCCCATAACTCTTTTATTTTTTTACGTCAGTTACATGGAGCCAAGGAGAATGGCCACCACCGCTGCCACCACCACCACCACCACCACAACTATTGCTGATGCTGCTGCTGGCGGCCCCACCACCACCACCACCCCAGGGTCTTCAGTGCATAGACCAACAGGCAGCTCCCTCAGGCCAGCTAGGTTGCTCTGTGAAGCAGGTCAAGTAACATCTAGTCCCCTGGCCCCTCAATCTGGCACCTCAGCCAGTTTGAGCCGGACGAGGGATTCTGCTTCCAAGGAAACCAGTAGAGATGAGCGAATTTCTCAAAAATTCGATTTGGCCGGTTCGCCAAGTTTTTTGAAAAGATTTGCTTCGATCTGAATTTATTTGCGGCGAATCGTGTTAAAAAACGTCTATTTCTGGCCTGCAGAGAGCTTTGATAGTGGTGTAGAACACTGTGCCTTGCAGTAACTTGCATCGGGAGTCTGCTGTGGTAGTGAAATAACACTGTGAGTCAGTATGACACTGCACACTTCACTTATTTGGGCAGTCACGGGGCCAAAACTGACCAAATAATTCAAGTATGAACTCAGCCTCACAGGTCAATATTAGCGTCCAGAAGAAGCACACTCTTTTTACACCCTTGTCAGCTGATTCCACAAAGATGCCTACAGAACCTGTTCTATTAACTGCCTTTACAAGTAGAGCCCCCCAAACAGAGTGGAGAGGGTGTCAGCACTAAGTTTGTGTTGACGTCACTGAATATTTTGCCCTTCCTCTGATCCATCAGAACAATAACCCACAAAAAACAGATCCTGTCTGTGGAGCATCTGCCTTCACCCGGTCAGCTTTTGCTCAATAATCCATCACTATTGCTAATGCCAAAAAAAAACAGGAGTGAATCCAAAACAGAGATGACACGTGAATGGAATATTTGCATGTCTTCTGTGTTTTGTACCAACTCCTGCTTTTGGCTACCAAATCATAAGCCAATTCTGATGGGACCATACAGGCCTTACAGCTGCTACACGGACAGGATCCGTTGTGCATGTATTTTTTCTTTCCTTCTGACAGATCAGAAGAAGGGTCAAAAACAAATTGTGATGTCATCCAGGCCAAAAAGGCAAAATAGTGGCCCAGTCATGGAGTGGGGAGGGTGGGATAACAGCTTGAGAAGTCCACAGAGTGGCACAATGACATAGTGGTGAGGTGGAAGCAGCATGAGGAAACCACAGAGTGGCCCAATGACAGAGTCTGGAGGTGGCGGCAGCATCAGGAGGCCACAAAATGGCACAATGACAGTGTGGAGGTGGCAGCAGCATCAGGAGACCACAGAGCGGCACAATGACAGAGTCTGGAGGTGGCAGCAGCAGCAGCCTCAGGAGGAGGCCACAGAGTGGCACAATGACAGAGTCTGGAGTTGGCGACAGCATCAGGAGGCTACAGAGTGGCACAATGACAAAGTCTGGAGGTGGCGGCAACAGCAGCATCAGGCGGAGGCCATAGAGTGGCACAATGACAGAGTGTGGAGGTGGCAGCAGAATCAGGAGGCCACAGAGTGGCACAATGACAGAGTCTTGAGGTGGCGGCAGCATCAGGAGGATACCACAGAGTGGTAAGGTGACATAGTGTGGAGATGGCAGCAGCATCAGGAGGATACAACAGAGTGGCAAGGTGACATAGTGTGGAGATGGCAGCAGCAGCATCAGGAGACCACAAAGTGACCCGGTAACAAAGTGGGGCGGTGGGTGGCAACACCAGTACCTGCTGACGAAGGTGGGTGAAAGAAGAAGTACTTGGCATCTGATGTGTGGCATCAGACAGGGACTTGACTCCGAGGGGCTCTCGCTTCTGGCTCCAAGCGCACGTCTGGTGCGACCCGCTCTAAAGACAGTGACAGTGACTCTTAATCCTTCCTATTTTTGAGTTAGGAGCAGGAGGTGTCAGAAAATTTACCACAAGGATAACTGGCCACAGAGTGGCACAAGGACATAGTGTGGAGGTGGCGGCAGCATCAGGAGGCTACAGAGTGGCACAATGACAGATAACTGGCTTGTGGCAGCCAAGCGTTCATAGTGACATCGCTTTTTGATCCTTCGATGTTGGCTTTTACTATCATTGTGAAACAGAATTCACCTAAGGTTGGATTGTTGACCCACTAATAGGGAACGTGAGCTGGGTTAATTCAGCACATTCAGCTTCTGCGCTGTTGGAGGAGTGCATGCATACTGTTGTCTCTTGCAATCGCTTCGGTGATCGATTGCTGACAGAATGACTGACGAGGAGTAAGACGAGCAGGAGCATCTGGACCAGCAGAAGATGGAAATGACATACAGCTCCCTTCGGCTGAGGTGGTGAAGCCTTGACTGCCTGAAAGCCTGTGCGTGCCGCTGGGTGATGCAGAGGTTGCTGCGGCAGGCTGGACCACCACATCAGGGCCACAGTTCTCCCAGGCCACTTTATGGTGACGCTGCATATGTTGATGCAGGGCCATGGTGCCAACATTGGCACCCTGGCCTTGCTTCACCTTCTGCCCACAAATTTTACATATGACCATGTTAACCTCCTCCAGCGGCTTAACAAAAAACTTCCCGGGCAGGTAGGCTGCTACGAAGCAGGTGGTCTACCCCGGGCACGTTTGGCTCCCGACCTCCCACTGCTGCCACCCTGCTGACTACCAGCCATGCTACCACCTTCCTGGCTCAGCCGCTGCCTCATGGGCAAGCTGCCACCCTCTCTTCCTGATGATGATGAAGCCCCTTCTTCACCCGGCTCCCAAGTGCGATTGGCTTCATCATCATTGAGTAGTGTATGCACGTCACTGATGTCCTCCTCAACGGTCTCTGGGTCAGGAGTCTGACTGCTTGCAACACCACCTCCCACTCCACTCTCCTCATCACTACTTGCCTGCCTAGTGGAGAAAGTGGCAGATGTCTCTTCCAGATCTTGGCTGGGCAGTAGCTGCTGACTGTCCTCTGAAGGGTTAAATAGAACAAGTTATAATATTTGTATGAATACCAGGATGCTGAACATCTGTTACACTAAAGGAAAAATGTGCCTGCATCAGCTTTTATTAGATAAGGAGTTGTTTTTACCTACTTAGCATAACTGCATATGTAAACTACGCCTGTTTTCTTGTATCCTGTATGTATAAAAAACAGTTTTGTCAAAATAAAGATTAGAGAATATTCCTAAGACCATACAGTGTGTGTGTGTCATTGGGAAATTTCTCCAGACGTCTGTCTCTGTGGATGAAGAAGTCAGGGTGCATTCGAGGAACTAGAAGTAGAAGCATATCCTTTCAGCTGGGGGCTCGTCCGGGATAGAGCACACAGGAATTCGGTAAGTACGGAAAGTCCCTGCCTTGAGGCTTAGGGGAATTCCGATCCTTTCCGAAACTCTCGGTTGCTTTTATTCTGAATCCACTTTAGACTGAAATGAAAAGTATATATCTTTAGAGAAGATAGATTTTAAACTGTGTACTTATTTGAGAAGTCCCCAGAATTAAACTGACTACTGGCCAGGTCTAAATAGGAATTCTTTAGGGAAGAATTTAAAAGAGGAATTCTTTAGGGAAGAATTCAATTATTGTCTGCACCCTGGTTTCTCCTGTCAGCCAATTTCTACCGGTTCTTAGCAGCAAATGATACTGTGAAAACTGTACTAACTTTATTGTGTGGTTCCTGGAGAACCGTAAGACGCCCCACCACTCTGGCGAGAGAAAACCCGCTGACCCAGAAACTGGTGAACGCAAGTGACGGTTTTAAGGGATAATACCAACAGGCAGTTGAGAAGGAAGTTGAGCATAGACATAAGTCCTCTGTACCCAGCTGACAGGAATTGTCGGAGCCTTTACAGTTCAGTACAGCCAGTCCTTGGGAGAGTTCAGCTCTGTTTCCGTCTCAATTAAGTTACAAGAAATGGGTGCAATACAAGGAAAGGTGTCTCCACCCCCTCCGTATGTAGGAGAAACATGTAAGGATTATGTAGCCCACGTCTGTGGGACTGATTACTATTTAGTTACTCCCTGGGTGGATAATATGGCAGGATGGACAGAGGGGATGAAGAGCGTAAATCCGTTCCCTCGGGAAGAGGCTAATGACACCTTTCATATGGACATGGTTAAGATGTTATGTTTAGGAGACACTGATCGTGTTAAACATAGAGGGACGTCCTCTCCCTTTTCTTGTAGATTCTGGTGCTACTGGTAGTACTTTATGTGAGGATTATTTTAGTGGTCCAAGAGAGAATGCTGAGCCCTCTGTGGGAATTAATGGGATACTTACAAGATCTCCTCCTCTCTCGATCCAACATCCATACAATCACCAGTCAATGTTCACACACCGTTTCAGGATCGTTCCAAATTGTCCTGTGAATTTATTAGGGAGAGATTTGTTTGTTCTATTGAGATTGCAGTTGGGGATTAATAAAACGAGACACCTACATGTCACATTCTCAGTCATGCCCATGTACCAAACGGTAATTGTTCTTTATATTTGGAATACCACAGGATCTGCTACTTGATCAGGTTCCTCCTGAGGTTTGGGCAAATACTGACAAAGATGTTGGCCTAATCTCTTGTACACCATATAAGGCAATGCTTAAGCCCGGCACTGCACCTGTCTACATTAAACAATACCCACTTTCCCCAGAAAAAGAAAAGGGAATTGAGCCTATGTTGATGGAATTCCTAGGAACAGGGGTAATTGAGGAAATTATTTCCCCCTATAATACACCTATCAACCCAGTGAGAAAGGCTGACAATACCTTTAGGTTTGTCCAGGATCTTAGAGCAGTAAATGCTCAGATGGTTCTGTCCTTCTACAATATGTGGATGATCTCCTTATATGTAGTTCTACTCGGGAGGCCTGCCAGGCAGACTGTGTTAGTTTATTACTGTGGTTATGTGAAAGTGGTCACAAAGTTTCAAGGAAGAAATTACAATGGGGTACGGAGAGTGTTGATTATTTGGGCTTTGTTTTCAGTAAAGGTGAGAGGAAAATTAGCCATGCCAGAATTACTGCCGTACTGGGTCTGCCCCGGCCACAAACCAAGAAAGATATGTTAACCTTTCTTGGCATGATTGGTTACTGCCGCCAATGGATAGCTGATTGTTCCTACTATGATAATACTCTGAGACAAGCCACTAAGACTAATATGCCTGATTTCATTAAATGGTCTGATGAAATGTTACAAGCTTTTAGTCATTTGAAATGTGCAATGGCTTCAAGTCCTGGTCTTGGCCTACCCGACTATGGCGTAATGTTTCACTTATTTGCCAGGGACAAATGTAAAACCATGGCAGGAGTCCTGGTGCAAGAACATGGAGGCAAATTTCGCCCTGTTGCCTTTTTTTCAAAAGTGGTTCCGGTACAGGTTCAGGGCATGCCTGCGTGTCTCAGGAGTTTGGCAGCCTGTGCCATGGTGGCTGAGATGGCCACGCTTATCACCCTAGGTCATCCTACCACTCTGCATACCTCACACAATGTTCAGGCCCTATTGAAAAACATACATACACAACATATGTCAACACAAAGACTGAGTGGATATGAAGTTTTCTTGTTATCTAACCCCCAACTTCATATTAAATACTCAGCACCCACATTCAGTTCAATGGCTATACTAAATGCCCTACTTGGATATAAGGGAGAGCAGGATGATTTGCCTCCTCCCCACGAATGTACTGAACTCATACATGAACACACCTCACCTAGACCTGACTTACAGTCCACACCCATTGAAGGAGCACCTGATATTCTTGTGGATGGATCCTGTTCCCGCCCTAATGACAACACTTATCATGCGGGATACGCTGTGGTTCAACTTCCTGATGTTATTCTAGAATCGAACCGTATACCTTTTCAGTCAGCCCAAGCAGCTGAACTGATTGCCCTCACTAGAGCTCGTCTTTTTGAGGGAAGAGATGTAAATATATACACTGATTCCAAATATGCCTTTGGGGTTGTACATGATCATGGGGTAATCTGGCAGAGAAGAGTCTTCATAGCTGCAGATGGGAAGCAAATCTCACATTCCACCCTAGTACATGATCTCCTAGCCGCCATCCAATTACCAAGCAAAGTTGCTATTATCCATTGTAAAGCACATACTGGCCTCCAAACGGACATGCCCTAGCTGACAAGGCAGCAAAAGAGACCACTATTAGACAGGCAGCAACAGTTCAAATGCCCTCCCTAGTTCCAGAAATTTCCTTTACCGACAATTTATTGCTAAGCTTCCAGAATTTGGCTACAAGTAGTGACAAGTTAGAATGGCAGTCAGTAGGTGCAGTACAAGACCCTGATATGGGTCTTATCTGCAAAGAGGGGAAACCATGTATTCCATTTGCAAGGGCACCAATTTTAATTGCACAATATCATGGTCTTGGCCATAGGGGAGCACAGGCAACCACTGACCTCATTAGGAGAGATTTTTTTATACCAAGCCTTAGATCAAAGGTACAATCCTATGTTTCACAATGTATTATATGTCTCAGAAACAACCCAAATAACTCAAAGAAGGCCCAACATCAGTATCTGAATTACCCGACTTCGCCGTTCACAGGAAGAAAGCAGGAGTATGCCCTTGTAATTGTGGATATGTTCTCTAGATAGCCGGAGGTTTTTCCTACTACCAATGAAACCACACAAATTGTGGTAAAGATTCTGTTACAAGAGATCATCCCCAGATGGGGATGTCCTGTTCAAATGAACTTAGACAATGGCCCAGCTTTTGCTTCCAGGGTATGTAAGGAGCTTTCCAAAGCCCTTAGGATTGGCTGGATGTTCCACCTCCCTTACCACCCTCAGAGTTCTGGGGTAGTAGAAAGGATGAATAGGGTGAACAATTAAAGAAAAAATAAGGAAAATTACTGGAGGCACGTTCACTAATTGGAAAAAATTTTTGCCTGTAGCCTCCTCACTGGAACCTACGCATCCTTTCCAACCAGGAGACGTGGTCATAGTCCAGCGCCTGGCAAAAGGACAAAAACAGAGTTCCCGTTCGGACCACCCAGCCGAGTGGTAGCAGTCACCAGAACAGCGATTCTCACAGAAGAGACAGGCTGAAGATGATGACCCCACAATATTCTGGGAGATTTCTTTGTCTGTTGATAATTAATAATCTTTGTGTTTTTCTTGCCAATCTGGCTTATTACTACTTGTATTTATCATCCAGAGGAGATGAGTTTCTTATGCGGTGCACCGAATAATCAGTCAGTATCTAAAAGAGATCGGGACCAAGATCCTCTTGCTCCTGGCCCCTTTTATTCTGAACAGAATAGTATAGTCAGGATGGCAAATGCCCTAAATGTTGGCTCATTGTATCTTAAAGACTTACAGAGCCCACAGGACCTTATAAAAACATGTGTTATTGCTGTGCCTACACCGGATGAATCCCTCCTTGAAGTCTGGTTGACGGCTAAAAATACACAATCTCCTATTCCCTTGTATGACTTTTGTGGGGAATGTCAGAAATTAGGAAATAGCAGGGATAATATTAGAATAATTACTATTAATGTGACTGCAGCAGAGACCTGTTTTACTTTTTCCCAGGATATGACCTTATATTGTGATGATAGAGACATAAAAAGAGGATTACCTAAGAATAATGTATATGATTATATTGACGACACATGTAAAAAGAATAGTAGGATTGCTAGCTCCCTGAATAATTCCATGAGTTGTAATAAGACAATTGTGACTCCCAGTTTTATCTATATTATAATGCTCCCTAAGGGATGGTTTTTGTCATGTGGTAACAGCACTTACAAATATATTCCTGCCAATGTTATTGGAGGTCCCTGTGCATTATCCAGGGTGACTTTGGCCCTTCCCAGTCGACCCCCTGTCAGGAGAGCTTAAAGATCGGTTACCAAGACTTTATCAGAAAACTGCGACTCTACTCTACCCCTTCTCAGCCCGTGCAGAATATACAAGTTTGGGGGCCTCTATATTGGGAGTGCCTGGACTGGCTATATATAATACTTGTACTATAAATTCTATTGCATGTGACTTGGCTAAATCTCTGAATCATCCTTCTACCGCCTGCTTTTAGACATGCTTTTAGATCTACAAGGAGTAGGAGGAGCAGTGCTAGAAACTAGATTTGCTGTGCATTATTTGTTACTT
Organism: Pyxicephalus adspersus; assembly: GCF_032062135.1. Lineage (NCBI taxonomy): Eukaryota > Metazoa > Chordata > Amphibia > Anura > Pyxicephalidae > Pyxicephalus > Pyxicephalus adspersus. Next base: position 24,927,806 of record NC_092863.1, read on the forward strand.
AAACATAATGTAGGGTGTCAGGATTTTAAAGGAATGTGTTACTTTAATTTATCTGACCATTCCAGATCAATCCAGTCCCATATTCAAGCGTTACATGAAATTGCCAATAATAATTGCCTGATGGGACTGGTTAATGAGCTGGCTGCCAGATTTGAGTTGGTTAAGAACGTTATTTATCAGTATTGTAATTACAATTGCTTCCTTGATTATCTTATTTTGTTGTATCCAATGTATCCCTTCCCTCATACAGATATTCTGCGCAATGTGTCCAAAACCCACAGATCCTGGACAAAAATATGCTACTTACCTCTCTATGATAGAAAGAAGATAAGGTATATTCATGACTTAATATAACAAGTTATATTATTTGTATGAAACCCAGGATGCTGAACATCTGTTACACTAAAGGCAAAATGTGCCTGCATCAGCTTTTATTAGATAAGGAGTTGGTTTTACCTACTTAGCATAACTGCATATGTAAACTACGCCTGTTTTCCTGTATCCTGTATGTATAGAAAAATGTTTTGTCAAAATAAAGATTAGAGAACATTCCTAAGACCATACTGTGTGTGTGTGTTATTGGGATATCTCTCCAGACGTCTGTCTCTGTGGATAAAGGAGAAGTCAGTGTGCATTCGAGGAACTAGAAGTAGAAGCAGATCCTTTCATCCTCTACTAGCTCATCCTCACTGTATAGTGGAGCTGAGCCCACAGCATACAATATTTCTGTGGCCGAGGGAACAGCAAAGGACAGAGGCAAGTTGAGGACAGGTGAGGGCACAGGGTCTGCTTCCAGGCCATGCCAACTAAAGGGTTGTATATATTTTTCTGGATATATAAAGTGATGGAATGACAGAGCTGTATAATGGCTATTTGGATCCCCAAATAATTTTTCCCTGCACTTGTAAATCGCTTTTCTAGCACTGTCCCTAGCGCCTTCTGACGTCTCTCCCTGCACTAAGATGCTGTGAAATGATTCCTGATTCCTGCCTATCCTTTCCCTGCACTTGTAAATCACTTTTCTAGCACTGTCCCTAGCGCCTTCTGACGTCTCTCCCTACACTAAGATGCTGTGAAATGATTCCTCCCTATCCTTTCCCTGCACTTGTAAATCGCTTTTCTTGCACTGTCCCTAGCGCCTTCTGACGTCTCTCCCTGCACTAAGATGCTGTGAAATGATTCCTACCTATCCTTTCCCTGCACTTGTAATTTGCTTTTCTAGCACTGTCCCTAGTGTCTTCTGACGTCTCTCCCTACACTAAGATGCTGTGAAATGATTCCTCCCTATCCTTTCCCTGCACTTATAAGTCGTTTTTTCAGTTTTTTTTTTATCACAATAAGGTTGCTCCTAGCGTCTGCACACGTCTCTCCCTGCACTCAGAATGCTGTAAAATGTCTTAATCCAAGATGGCTGAGGCTATTTTAAGGGGTATGACATTACAGGGCTGGCTGGCTGCTGATTGACTGCATGCATGGCATTATGGGTCATCCCACCTTCCCAGAGTTCCTTGTCCCATGTCCTCACACATGTAGCCGCCATTTTAGAAAAAAAATGCGTTTCGTTTCAACGAATCGCAAAGGAAATTTGGATTTGTTGCGAATCAAACTTTTTCTGAATTACAGATACAGAACACATGTCAGAGCAGTGACATGTGTTCTGTATCTGTATAACATGTCACAGCTCCTCTAGGGCTGCAGGAGTGATCAGGGGAGTGGAGCTGTCAGCATAGTAAAGCTCTGCTGACTGCTCTGATTCCCTGATTGGCTGATGAAAGGGAAATCCTGATGACAGCTCAAGCATCATCAGGATTTCAATCTCTCAAGCCAATCAGGGAGCAGAGCAGTCAGCAGAGCTTTACTATGCTGACGGCTCCGCTCACCTGATTGCTCCCGCAGCCCTAGCGGAGCTGTGACATGTGTTCTGTATATGTAATACATGTCACAGCTCCTCTAGGGCTGGGGGAGTGATCAAGGGAGCGGAGCTGTCAGCATAGTAAAGCTCTGCTGACTGCTCTGCTCCCTGATTGGCTGAGGAAAGGGAAATCCTGATGATGCTTGAGCTGTCATCAGGGTTTCCTAGTTCTCAGCCAATCACAGAGCACTAGAAATGAATGGGCACAAGTCTCCCTTCCTCCACAAGTCTAGTGCTGAATGGCTGAGAAACGTAAAACCTCAGCCAATCACAGAGCACTAGGGGTGAATGGAGAGACTTGTCCTCATTTAACCCCTAGGCCCTGCGATCCCTCACTGGGATCCTGTCAGGAGGATTTCCAGGGCTGTGTTCATTGCAGCCCTGGAAATCATCCTGTCATTGGGATAACCTGTAAAAAAAAGAAAAAAAAGTTTAGTTACACAAACACACACACATTAATAAAAAAATTTACCATTAAAGCCTCGTCCTATTTTTTACATATATTTTAACCCTTTCCGGGAATGAGTAAGGGGTTATATGTACCCCTGTACTCATTTTCCAGGGTGGGGTGGAGGAGATCTGGGAGTCTCCTTAATAAAGGGGGCTTCCAGATTCCAAAATCCTGCTAAAAATGTTTATAAAAGCCCCCATTGTTTTCAATGGAAGCTTTCATAAAAGCTTAAAAACGCTTGAAAAAGCCTCCATTGAGTTCAATGGAAGCCTTTTCCCGCGTCTAATCCAGCGTTTAAATTTTTTAAACGTTGCAAGCAACGTTTAAGATGACGCTCAAAAACGTGCCTGAAGGAAACGTCCTGGTGTAGATTAGCCCATTGGAATGCATGGGGACTTCAATCACGGGCCTTAAAAGCTTCAGGTTAAACGCTGGGTAAACAGTCCGTGTAGACTAAAGCTGCATACACACGTCCAATAATTATTGTGAGAAACGACCGTCCAATGACCGATGAACAACTGATTGGCCAAAAAAAAGTGACCAAGGACGACAGTGGATCTGATTGGCCAACGATCTTTCACTGTTGTGTATGATCATTCAGTGATTGTGCATGTTTCTGCGGTACACATTCTCCTTTACATGTCCCTCCCTGCGTCGTTCAAACGATTGTATCTAGCGTGTGGACACTGTTGGTGGATTATATTTGAGCAATCATATTGTTACAGCATGTACAGAATTGTGCACAATATGATTGTTCAAGTATAATTGTGCATAATCAATGATCAGTCATAATCGTTCGTTTTCTAACATTCATTTTTTGAAGTGTGTACTAGTATTGTTGTTCGAATTCGGGTCGTCCTAATGTTCGACCTGAATATGACCGTTCGAATTCGGGTGGACCCGACCCAAATTTTGCTGCATTCGAATACCCGAATTCGGCCCTCCCACAATGCACTCAAACAACTAGGGACCTCCCCCATGATGCACAGTGCCCTGGTAATTCTGTACCCAGACTCCTGTGGGTCGAACAGCAGCACAGGGTCGTCCTCCTCCTCCTCCTCCTCCTCCGCCTTGTGTTGCCATCCACGGAACATGGCGCCTTGTGTAGGTGGATGGATGCTCAAGTACCCTCAATATCCTCCTCTGCCGCTTCCTCCCCTTCTGCCATGCCTGCAATGTTCACCTCATCCTCTTCCACCTCCTCTTCCTGGATTTCTGGTGCACTATGTCTAGTAGGCACGCATGTCCCAGATGATGTTTGAAACGTCTCTTGATGTGGCGTCCGCTCTGTGTCGTGTCCGAGGTCCACCATCATCTGTTCCAGCAGATATTTGATGGGGATGGTGTCACTGACACAGGCCTGATCTCTGTTGATCATCCTGGTGGCCTCTTCAAAAGGTGACAATACAGTGCACAAGTCCTACATTTGCAGCCACTCCGCAGGGCTGAAGAAAGGCTGAAGAAAGGTAGTGTAGGTATACGTCTCAAACGTACAGACTCTGACACATAATCCACCACAGCTTTCTGTTGATCAGCCAACCGCTGCAGCATGTAAAAGGAGGAATTCCAACGTGTGGCCACATCACAAATTAACCGGTGCACTGACAGGTTCAGATTTCACTGTGAATCCACCAATCTGGCACCGGCTGTGTACGACCGGCAGAAATGCGCTGACAACTTTCTTACCTTCAGCAACAGCGGCTGGAGGCCTGGGTAATTCCTAAGGAAGCGCTGTACTATCGGGTTCATGAAGTGAGCCAGGCAAGGTACGTGTGTGAGTTTCCCACAACGCAGGGCTGCCAGCAGATTGGCCCTGTTGTCACAGACAACCTTGCCTGGCTGAAGTCTGTTGGGAGTTAGCCATATGTCCTCCTGCTCCCACAAGGCATTTGAATGTGTGACAGAGGGAACACAGGCTTCGCAACCTCAGGACTGCGTGGCAACGTAGGAATTGTGCACCGAAATAGCAAACTGCAGGATCTTGCTGGCGGTACACAGATGCTGCCAAATAGGAGGTGATGAGTAGTGTTGGTCGAATAGGTCGCTATTCGATTCGACCGCTATTCGGCCGAATAATGCATAATTATTCGGGTGGTCGAATGACGAATTCGAACTCCATTACAGTCAATGGGGGAAAAATTTGGGTTGTTATTCGGGTCGGTGGAGAGCTTCTACAGCCTATAAATACATTTGAAAAGACATGTCAAGACTCTCCCATCTCTGCACAACACTGTACAAGTGAAAATAAAATATGGAAGTCTTTTTTCTGTTGCTGGCACGGCCATTTTATGGGGCAGCCAAGGGAACATACTGGATTTAACACGGTCTCCGAGTACAGCCAGAGAGGGACATGAGGGGGCTCCTCTGGTCCAAAAATTAGCCACCAGGTTTCACCACTCCGTTACAAGCCATACAGAGGCTTCAGAGTACAGGCAGAGCAGCAGTAGGAGGAGGCAGTGGGCACTGAGACAGAGCGGGCACTGCTTTGGTAACTGGCATCCAGAGTTGGGAACTGTGCAGGCGGCATCAGTTACAGCATGAGGAGGAGGCTTTGGGCCCTGAGAAGGAGCAAGCCGTCTGCCCAGTTCCCAACTCTGGATGCCAGTTACCAATGCGGTACCGCTCCGTCTCAGAGCCTCTTCCTGCTCTTCCTATACTTCCGATGAACCAGCTGATTTGAGTGGGTGGCATTTTTAACCCTGGAGAGCAGGTTGAATTGTAAGTGGAAGTGCATGTCAATCACATACAGTGGGTGGAACTCTGCCAGTGTGGCCATGTCCAAGTTCCCTGCTATGATGTCCCAGCGCACATTAGGAATGTGGTACTGTCACCAGCTTTGAATCCAACAGACATGGACGTGTTTCATATCACCAGACATTTGTGGCTCAGCATCTAGGTGAGCCGAATAAACAGGTGGTCCAGGTTTGTTTATCATACTGGCTCGAAAAGGCCACTACTTCCTTGTACTGTATTGGTGCAGTCCTGAAAACTACTGTACTCAGTTTGAGTGTTTCACAGATAGATAGATAGATAGATAGATAGATAGATAGATAGATAGATAGATAGATAGATAGATACGTGTGTTACATACACACAGCCAGAGTCAGGGTACACTCCCTGAATGCATGCACAGTATAACACTTGTACTGAAAGACAGACACACAGACGCAGTGTATACTGCCGTATATAGTTTGTATACTGTGCTGCATATTACAAGCGTCACCACTGAAGGAAAGTGCGAGGCTGACCACCGTCCAAGGCAGATCCTGTCCAGAGGAAAAGGATTGTTTCCCAGGAAGGCTGAAAGGATCTGAGGAACGGAGCGCTGTCTGTCTTGCAGGACCTCATGTTTGTTGAAGAGACTTGTTGCAGTTATTGAGTTTAAAGACATCATTGGATCCAGAACAAGACCCGGGTCAGTAAAATCGTGCACGCACCGCGTTATAGGATTGGCGCCTGAAACACCAGAGACTGCGATTAGACCTGCAGTAGTTAGTAAGTTAGGGTCTATGTGTGTGGCAGGTCGTAGGAACTAATTTTGAAATAGGGCGCTGTGCTGTCCTCTGGGACGAGTGTATGTAATGTATTTTCTTTGTGTTATTGTTTAGAATTTTGTTTATTGGGATATTACTCAGTAAAGTACGTTCTTTTTTTTATATGAGTTGGTGTCCGTGTTGTGTTCTCTGTTTGTGACTTCGCTGTATCCTAGAAAGCCCCCGGTACACGGCTTACATAGATGAGCAGCCCCCTTCCCTCCGACAAAAGCAGACTAAAGCCGCATACACACGTGCAATTCTTGTCGTTGGAAAGGATCTTTCACGACGGTCCCAAGAACCTGTCACGGTCCCTTCCGTGACGGAAGTTTGAGGATCTGTCAGACAAGCTGCATGTGAGATTATGTGACAGTCTCTTTGTTTTTAGTTGTTTCTGTGTTGTTGTTTGTAATGGCCACTCCCCTTGTATCAGGTGCAGTTGGTGGTCATTACTGCTCCTCCATTTAGTCTGGTCTCACACTTCATGCTGGGTGGTTGATATTCACTGCTGGGTTGTTAAGAGCTGGAGTGTTGTGCTGATCCTGAGTTCCTGTTTATATCTGCTAATAAAATAAGTTGCTTTACTTTTGGTCTTTTGGTGTTTTGTGGTTTTTTAGTTGTTTACTAGGCCTCAGGGAGACACTGGGTCCTTCATAGGGGAAGGAACCAGTAGTCTCAAGCCAGACACTACTGCTAGGGCTATACAGAGCTAGTAGGGCCTAGCTTCCTGTGTATTCCCACACTTCCTGTGTGCTCCCCTGAGTATTCCCACCATCAGGGGATATTTATACGGTTAGGATTTAGGGCTAGGTTAGGGTGTCTGCAAGGGGTGACCATTCCCTTTTCCCTAGTCATTTGAGGTCTAGTAGTGAGTAATACCTTTCTGTTTCCCTCCCCTTCCTGTTATTTGTGTCAGAACCACAAGATGCATGAACGAGTGCTGTACATACAGCACCGTTCTGCTCTATAGAGAGAGGAGGGGGAGAGGAATGGAGTGGCACCCTGCTGTCCGCTCTCCCCCTTCCCTTGCATTATGATCGTTCATCGTCCGTGGATCCGCCAGGACGGATCCACGGAC
>NC_092863.1:24939492-24946807 GCF_032062135.1 Pyxicephalus adspersus
ATATAGGGAAACTGTCTCATCTGATGATGATGTCCTTGATCCGACATGGAGCGAACAAGGAGATCATCATAGGCAGGAAGAAGAGGAGGAGGAGGAAGAAGAGGAGGAGGAGGTTGCAGAGCGTCCTCAAAGGGGGAGAGGGAGTAAGAGGGTAAAAGCTGCCCACACTCTGAATTCTTCAAGTACCAGTAAGGCAAGTCATAGACGTAAATCGTCAGAAGCTGTCACCACAGCTATGCCTCAACAACCGCAGACCGCCACCACGAGCACCAGCTCCAGAACACCTTTCGGCCAAGTTAAATGTTTGCCAGTGTGGGCATTTTTTAATGTCCATAGTGATGACAACACTATGGTCATCTGTAAACTGTGTGCTCAACACTTGAAATGAAGCAAAAACCCAAACAAACTTGGAACAAGTTACATGAGCACCACCCAGTAACCTGGCGGGAACACCTGGTCAAAGCACAGAGCTCAGTGCGACCACCTCCGCCCAAGAAGCAAGCTCAAACTACTCGATCTTCCTCCGCTGCCTTTCCTCCTTCTGCCACCAAAGTTACCCGTGCTGCTGCCAGCAATTTGAGTGTGGCATGTAGCCAAGCATTACCTTTTTCAGGCTCCACCAGCGGTGAGCAGAAGCTCAAACGCAGATCGGTTGCTGTTTGTCACGTTGCTAGCAGTCAGGACCAGGCATCATTGCCATCCCCCACAACTTCTCCCCCATCGTCCAATGTTTCTGTGGTTAGCATTAGCAGCATCAAACCTTCCATCCCCCAGATGCTGGAGCGCAAAAAAAAATATGGCCCAAATGACCCCAAAACAAAGCTAATGAATGCGGCAATTGCACAGCTGATTGCGTTAGAGCTCCTCCCTTACTGGCTGGTTGACTCCAATGTGTTCCGTTACGCATTCCACTGCGCGAACCCACAGTACGTTATGCCTAAGCGACAGTATTTTGTAGAAAAATGTGTTCCTGCTTTGCAGGAACACGTGCAGAGCAATGTAACCATGGCCCTGCAGCACTCTGCAACACAGTTTCTGACAAGGTGCACCTGACAACCAACAGTTGGTCGAGCAAGCATGAAGCAGGGGAAGATGCAGCTGTAGCAAGGCCTGCATACCTACCTCCGCCCAAAGCACATCGCCATGCAATTTCCTCCTCAACCTCCACTTCCACCTCCTTATTTGAATCTTGTGCCTCAACCTCTTCCTCCAGGGACACTTTGCAGTGGACCCAGCACCAGCACCTCCCATTTGGCAGCATCTGTTCACAGCCAGCAACAACCTGCAGTTTTCTATTTGGGTGCACAATTCAGATGTTGCTACGCAGTCCTGAGGTTGTGAAGCCTGGGTTCCCTCAGCCACACAGGCGCAGCCATTCTAAGTGCCTTGCGGGAGCAGGAGGACATATGGCTAACTCCTAACAAACTTCAGTTAGGCAAGGTCGTGTGTGAAAATGGGGCCAATCTGCTGGCAGCCCTGCGTTGTGGGAAACTCACACACGTACCTTGCCTGGCTCACGTCATGAACCTGATAGTACAGCGCTTCCTTAGGAATTACCCAGGCCTCCAGCCGCTGTTGCTGAAGACCACAAAGTTGTCAGTGCATATTGCATATTGGCGTAATGATTTTGCCACTTCAAATGAATAAACATGTTCATAAATATGTTTTTTAAGTGGGCGTTTAGTTTTACCTATATAAAAGTTTTCTGCTGATTTGATGTGAATCTCATTACTTTTGTTGATCTGATGGTAATGTAATACTACCAATCATGAATATATTGCAACCCTTTATGTGCCCAACACTCCCCTACATTAATAACAGATTTACGGTCTATTATATGGCTTTAAATAGAACGTTATGGGTCTTCATATACGGTGAGATATGTGACTTGAAAATAGTATCCAATCACGCCCCCTTTATGAGTTAACTATCAAACATTTAGACACATCTGTTTCAACATTCATAAGCATCCCCCATAACTGGCACGACATAGGGGGGACGGGGTGCCACCTTTTGTGGTGCCTGGGCTTCTACACAGACTAGTAATAGTCTGTGTTCAGCCCTGTCCCAATCCCCCGTATGACCCACCGCTAAGGGGCGGATTAACTCCCAGGCTCGGGGAAGCCGCATTGTCGGCTTCCCCTAGCTTGTGAAGGAGTCCGGCCAGCGTGTGGGGAGGCAAGTATCCTCCTCTTTCCCTCACGCTGCAGGCGCGTGCACTCACTGTGTATGCACGCACCTGTAGTGTGTTATCCGAGAACGGAGGCATAATTGGATCTTACATTTAAACACTGCAGTTACTCTCCATCATTCTTTTGCTCGCACTTGACCATGCAACAATGCTATATTCCTCTACAATCACGGTTTGCTGGTAAGCAGGACTCTTCATTTTAACTGTTACTCCCACCCTTTATACACTGTATTCCCAATTAATTATATTTATGTGGACGATTAACCCCCACAAAACTTCATTGAATACATCATGCTAATATACTATATAGCAATAGTTTTTTCCTGATTTTTCCCACATTACTTACTGAATACAAATATCCTACTTGAATCCTACTTGATAAGCCATCATATCCTGTCTAAGATTAATATCCTTACTATTGAATAACTCCTTTATCTTGACTTCCTTTTAAGTTATATGCATATATACCTCTATATGTTTCTAACACTTCAATGAATTATATATATCATTATGACTGCAATCCAAATATACTAACAAGCTATATATTGTTTATTATAATATTGCAGTGTATCAGCACTACTTTAGGAACTACTGTCCTGAATATATTACTAAGACCCGATCTTTATACCACTTGTAAGTACTATCTTATGATACCAACCTACATTTTTCTTACCTAGTACTAAAACTGAGACGGACCATATACTAGATATATATGGACCCCTTCTTACTATATCTGAGAATTTAAACACTAATTTGCAATATAAACATCATTGCATATGATAATTTACTCGGTATAGTTATTTGTGATATCCAATTGTCACTTGTATATAACTTTTCTGTGTACACAGACCGTAAATCGTATAAAGTCATATACCCCTGAGGAAGCCTAGTCTGGGCAAAATGCGTCGGGGACTTGTATACGGAAAATACGGTCTTATAATTTTTTCTTATTCCTCATATACATTCTCTGTTGTCTATTGTCCACGCTAGCAACAATATGTCTAGTAAACTACTCTATTTCTGTTACTTAGAACAGAAATAGGTGAGAAAGAAAAAAATATAACATGGTATGTTAACTTGAACTAATGTTCCTACTTCTGTGATTTCTTTCTAACAGAACTAGGCAAGATAATGTATTACACACTCTAGGTTTGTGAACTATGTATTAGTATGACTTTGTTATATATGAAGTAAATATGTACTAATACATTCATAGTTTGACACAGGACTCTTGAGCCTCAAAACCTCTTTCTCTGCTCACAGCGAAATCTCAACCTGCCAGTGCACCGGTTAATTTGTGATGTGGCCACATGTTGGAATTCCACCTTTTACATGCTGCAGCAGCTTTCTGAACAACAGAAAGCGGTGGTGGATTACGTGGAAGAGTCTGTTCTTTTCAGACGTATACCTACACTACCTTTCTTCAGCCCTGCGGAGTGGCTGCAGATTGAAGACTTGTGCACTGTATTGTCACCTTTTGAAGAGGCCACCAGGATGATCAGCAGAGATCAGGCCTGTGTCAGTGACACCAACCCCATCATATGCCTGCTGGACCAGATGATGGTGGATCTCGGACACGACACAGAGCGGACGCTGCATCAAGAGATGACGTTTCAAACATCATCTCAGACATGCGTGAATACTATGCATAGTGCACCACAAATCCAGGAAGAGGAGGAGGTGGAAGAGGATGAGGAGGACATTGCAGGCATGGGAGAAGGGGAGGAAGGGTCAGAGAAGGATATTGAGGGTACATGGCATCCATCCACCCAAACACAAGGCGGCATGTTCCCTGGATGGCAAGACCAGGCGGAGGAAGAGGACGACAACCCTGTGCTGCTGTTCGACTCACAGGAGTGTGGTCCAGAATTACCTCAGCTGTGGGTAGTTTAAGCCACATGAAAGCCTTCATGCAGGAGTGCATAGCCAAAGATCCACGCATACAACACATAAAAACAAAGACTGACGACTATTGGATTGCTACATTACTGGATCTACCAGAAAATGTCGACCAAATCACTTTTATTAAAATGAATAAGGCTTGGATCGGCAATGACTTCAACACCCCCTCTGCAGAGTGTACTGATTAGTCATCAACTACTGGACGGACATCATGATGGGAAAAGCACATTCACAGCCTTTCGGCATCTCCTTCTACTCCTCACCCTAGTGGCCCTCTACCTCTACTCTGTCTCTGAGGTCTAAAACTTGCAATGGAGCTGTATAACGGGCTAATTTCTTTTTACCGAGCACCCCCCTCAGGGCCCTCTGCCTTTATCTACTTTGAGGCCTATATCACTTTTAATGAAGCTGTGTGATTCATAACTAAATATTTGTATTTTTAGTAGAGAATCACATACATTTTTCTGTCCTTTTGGATAGGTAGCAAGTGGTATCAAAAATAAATGTCTGTATTTTTTTTTACAGAAATACAGAAGTTTTTATGACATTTTTTGATAGATAGCAAGTAGGATCAGAATGAAATATCTGTATTTTTTTACAGAAATACAAAAATTTTTCTGTTTATTTTGATTGATAGCAAGTGGTATCAGAATTAATTATCTGTATTTTTCTACAGAAACACAGAAATTTTTCTGTTTATATTGATAGATAGCAAGTGGTATCAGAATTAATTAACTGTATTTTTTTACGGAAATACAGAAATTTTTCTGTTTATTTTGATAGATTGCAAGAGTTAGCATCAATTATGATAACTCCTGCAATCTATCAAAAGAAACAGAAAAATTCATGTATTTCTGTAAAAAAATACAGATATTTTATTCTGATACAACTTGCTATGTCTAAAAAAAATCCATAAAAATTTCTGTATTTCTTTTAAAAAAATACCGATATTTAATTCTGATACCACTTGCTATCTATCAAAATAAACAGCAAAATTTATATTTTTCTATAAAAAAATACAGATATTTAATTCAGGCTACAACTTGCTATCTATCAAGAAAGCCATAAAATGTATGTATTTCTCTCCAAAAAATACAGATATTTCATTATGAATTTTAATTAAACATCTGTATTTTTTAGAGAGAAATACTTTTTTATGGCTATTTAGATAGATAGCAAGTGGGATTAGAATTCAATATCTGTATTTTCTTTTTACAGAAATAAAGAAAATTTTATGGGTTTTTGGATAGATACTAAGTGCTATCATAATGAAATATCTGTATTTTTATGGATAAATATAGAAATTTTTCTGTCTTTTGTGATATGATACAAAAGGTATAATTAAGGATACCGCTTGCAATCTATCACAAAAAAACTAAAAATGTCTGTATTTCTGTAAAGAAAATACAGATATTTTATTATGATAGCACTTGATATCTATCCTAAAACCCATAAAAAATTCAGTATTTCTCCCCAAAAAATAGAGATATTTCATTCCGATCCCACTTTGCTATATATCTCCAAAGCCATAAAACTTTCTATATTTCTCTACCAAAAATCTACATATTTAATTCTGATAGCACTTTGTATCGATCCAAAAGACCATAAAAAATTTTATATTTCTCTACAGAAAATACAGATCTTTAGTTCTGATCCCACTTTGCTATATATCCCTAAGTCATAAAAATTGATCTATTATGCTACAAACAATACCGATATTTAATTCTGATAGCACTTAGTAGTTGGTATCTATCCAAAAGGCCATAAAAAATCATATATTTTTCTCCAAAAAATACAGATATTTTATTCTGATAGCACCCATAAAAATGTATGTATTTATGTAAAACAAATACATATATTTAACTGTGATGGCACTTGCTATATATCCACAAATGATAAAAATTTATGTATTTTCCCGCGTATTCCACCAAGTCCAATCCTATTTATGTGGTTTCACCAGATAGTAGGTATGGAAAGTGTGATTTTCGTTAATCCATTCATGTCTCAATTAGCTAAAGCTTCTACACTGTCTATAGAGGTGATGGCCTCAACCTCCAATCCGGTCCACGCTCCGTAACAGGGCCCACCGCCTCATACTGCCTGTTACTGCTGCCGCCTTCCCAGTACCCAACTCTAGATGCAAAATACTAATGCAGTCCACACCACAAGAGCTCATCACCTCCTCCTGCTGTAAATGATGCTACCGCTTGCACAGTACCTGACTTTAAATGCCAGACACTAATGCTATCCACGCTCCGTCTCAGAGCCCACCGCCTCCTCCTCCTGCTGAAAATGATGCTGCTGCCTGCCCAGTACCTGACTTTAGATGCCAGACACTAATGCCGTCCACACTCCGTCTCAGAGCCCACCGCCTCCTCCTCCTCCTCTTGCTGCAAATGATGCTGCCACCTGCCCAGTACCTGACTTTAGATGCCAGACACTAATGCCGTTCATGCTCCATCTCAGAGCCCACCGCATCCTCCTTCTCTTCCTGCTGTAAATGATGCTGCCACCTGCCAAGTACCTGACTTTAGATGCCAAACCCTAATGCCGTCCACACTCCGTCTCAGAGCCCACCGCCTTCTCCTCTTGCTTTAAATGATTCTGCCACCTGCCCAGTACTCGATTGTAGATGCCAGACACTAATGCCATGCACACTCGGTGTCAGAGCCCACCGCCTCCTCCTCCTGCTGTAAATGATGCAGCCACCTGTCCAGTACCTGACTTTAGATGCCAGACACTAATGCCGTCCACGCTCCGTCTCAAAGCCCACCGCCTCCTCCTACAGTAAATGATGCTGCCACCTGCCCAGTACCCGATTGTAGATGCCAGACACCAATGCCATCCACACTCCGTCTCAGAGCCCACTGCCTCCTCCTCCTGCTGAAAATGATGCTGCCACCTGCCCAGTAGCTGACTTTAGATGCCAGAAACTAATGCTGTCCACGCTCCATCTCAAAGCCCACCGCCTCCTCTTCCTGCTGTAAATGATGCTGTCACCTGCCCAGTACCTGACTTTAGATGCCAGACACTAATGCCTTCCACACTAAGTCTCAGAGCCCACCGCCTCCTCCTCCTCCTCTTGCTGTAAATGATGCTGCCACATGCTCAGTACCTGACTTTAGATGCCAGACACTAATGACGTCCACGCTCTGTCTCAGAGCCCACCGCCTCCTCCTCTTGCTGTAAATGATGCTGCCACCTGCCCAGTACCTGACTTTA